>NC_133617.1:354829066-355009066 GCF_048593235.1 Sminthopsis crassicaudata | reverse complement strand
GGTTGAGAATTTGAAGAAATAAAGAGCATTTTGTAAAAGAACATTGTCAATGAGTGGTAGAAATCCTTCTATCTTCACAAAAAGCCCTTTTGCCCAACTCCATTTGCAAAGAGAATGCCATCATTGCTTCAGATTTTGTCCTTAAAGGATAAAGTCAGATGTAGAATTGGTAAATAGTTGATTTGGTGGTAAGTCTTAAGCAAAGAGCTGGGACTCTTGACAGGACTTTTTCTCTGACATTAAGTAACCTTAAACAAGTTCCACATTAAGATAAGCCCTACATACCCATCATCTGGATGGGGAAAAAAAACCTTAAAAGTCATCTCCTTGTTAGAAACTAAAAACCCAGCATTAATAAATGTCACTTGATCAGTCCAGCCTCACAAGCTTTATTGTCTCATATCTCTCCTTGATTTTGTGGCTAAATTCCTTGAAAAGGCCATCTACAATTGATGTCACCACTTCTTTTCTAACTCTCTTAGTCTGGCTTCTAACCTCATTATTCAACTGAAACTGATCTCTCCAATATACCAGTGATATCTTAATTGTCAAATCTAACAGCCTTTTCTCAGCTCTCATTCTTCCTGCCTTTGACACTATTGACCATCTTTCCTTCTTGTTATATATAGTCTCTTTTTTCTAGATTTTTGGGAAACAATTCTATCCTGCCTTCCCTCCTCCATATCTGACCTCTCCATTTCAGTCTCCTTTGCTTGATCATTGTCCAGATCACATCTGTTAACTATAAGTGACTCTCAACGTTCTGACCCAAGCCCTCTTCTTTTCTTCCTCTATAATATTTTACTTTGTGATGTCATGGATTAAATTATCACCTCTATACTGGTGATTCTTTCATCTTCCTGTCCCATTGAAATCTTTTTCCTGACCTGTAGTCACTCATCTCCTACCATCTATTGCATATTGAGAAATGAATGTACAGATATCTTAAAATTAAAATATCTAACACTGACCTCAGTATTAAAAATGACCCCTTCCTTACCCTCTTTTCTTTCTAATTTCCTTGTTATTATCAATGTCACCATCATGTTATTATTAGTTCCTCACTCTCTCACCTTCCATAACCAATCAACTGACAAGTCTTCCATAATTTCTCCATAATTTCTCTTGTGCACATTCCCTTCTCTTGTCTGACACTAACATGACCCGAATGTAGACATCCATCACTTCAAACCTGCACCATTGCAATAGTCTATTGGCTGGTCTCTTAGTCTCAAAGCTCTCCACACTCTAATCCAACTTACCCTCAGTTGTCAAAAGTGATTTTCTAAGGGTCATTTTGACTATTTCAAATACCCGAATTAACTACAAAGAATCTATGAAGGAAGAGATTACCTTAATCAAGAAATAGGACTAAAAGTATGTACAAAATGATTTTACATATATGCAGAGATGTGTCTAATCTAAATCTCTAAGGTGGGGGGAAGGAAAAATGAAAAACAAGAAATTTACATGATAATTTTATTATACATTTAAAAGGAAGAGCAAATTGTACATGATAGATTTGCAGTTTCATGTGCAATCATCCTTTTTATTATATTGTGCTATGAAAAAGCTTGTTTTATTCCATAAATTAAAAATAAAATAAATAAAACATTTTTAAAAGAAGAGCAACAGTTTTTGAAAAGGAAAGCACAGGTCTGGCCATATCACACACAGATATTCCCACTCATTCAATTAATTTGAGTGGATCTCCATCCTCTCCAGTATCAAGTACAGAATCATCCTAAGTGCTTCATGACCTTGACCTTTCCCACATTTATATTTTTCTTATTCCTTACTTTCTACTATATATTCTGCCATAAGTAATACTGGTCTCTTTGCTATTCTTCACTCTACCCCCCTGACTATAGGTTCTTTTTCTGGATGTCCCCCATACCTGGAACTCCTGTCATCCTCATTTACCCGCCTGGATTCAATGACTTCCTTCAAATTAAAGGTAAAAACTCATCTTTCTACAAGAAACTTTTTCCAATTTCCTTTAAAGGGTGTAAGTTTCTTTTTGTAAATTACATTTCAAGAATCCTGTATCTGATTTTGTGTGCATAGTTGTTTTCATGTTGTCTTCCCCATTATACTATGAGCTCCTTGAGAGCTGGTCTTGCCTTTTGCCTTTTTAAAATTCCCAGTGACTAACTCAGTGCCTAACACATAGATTCTTTTTTTAATTTATGGAATAAAATAAGTATTTCCATAAAAAGATGATTATATGTGAAACTGTAAACCTACTATGTACAACTTTCTATTCCTTTCAAATATACAACAAAGTTGTCATATAAATTTTTTTCCTTCCCTCCTTCCCTCCCTGCCTTGAGTCACCTACCATTAAACACAAATATAGGTAGGTAAGTAGGTAGGCAGAGAGATAGTTAGGTAGATAGATGACATATGTATATGTTGTGCAAAATTATTGTATATAGAACATCTATTTATCAATTCTTTTTTCTGGATATAGATAGTGTCTCTCTTTATATGTTTTTATATATACACATATGTAATTTGTTAATATATAGTTAAATTGGGTCTTTATAACAGAGAAAATAACTTATTTACTCAAAGTTGTTCTTAAACAATATTGCTGTTACCATATATAATGTTCTCTTGGTTCTGCACATTTCACTTTCTATATTTTTCTAAAATCATTCTATATTTTCTAAAATGATTGGCTCATCATTTAACATATAGACTTCTTTAAATACATAGATTCTTAATAAAGGTTTGCTAACTGACACTGAAAATTAATGGACTAAAGTTATTGAGAAAGTCCTTTAGACAGTGTAGACCAAGACAGATTTTGAAGTGTTAATTTGCATAGGCAAAAAGTTATTTATTTGTATATATGGAGAGTTGAGGATTTTGTTCAGAAATGGGGTCTATGAGAACAAAGACAAGAATGAGGAAATATCTAAGAGGAGTTAAGAAGTTAAGCAAAGAGACAGGTCTGGTTGTTCAAAAAAGTTCTATCTCATTGTGTACAGTGCTATGAGAGATATACTTAAATTATTAAATCATCAACAAACTCTCAGTACCCCCATCTCCCTTCAACTCCTTATAGAGCCCCAGGGGAAACAGGTTTTGTAAAAGAAGATAATTAACTCTCAGATTCTATTCACACAGGGAATGCCTTATGTCTCCATATTTTCTTGGGGATTTTTTTTAAGGATTCTACTTTATGAATGTCTCCAATTTTTTTCTGCCTGTTTTTCTAGAATTATAGTGTGCTTCTCCTTGAAAGAAATTAGTATAGTATGACTGTTCCTGAGATAAGGGAAATGTTCTGAAATTCCACCTCTTTTTTGTTTCTGCACTCTGAAACCTATGTCAGAACTTTAGAAAATAAGAACGTGACCCACCCATATTTTCATCAGTCCCTTTTTTAAATCATAGAATCCAACCTGGTCTCTCTATTTCTGTCTTTCCAAACTATAAAAGCTTGGTCCTTTTGTTGCTTAGACTAGTTGATGTCAAAATTATCTTCAGACTTCAGAATATCAGATTTGGAAAGAAACTGAGAGATTATTTAGTCAATCAAGACATGACACCCCTATGATATCTCCAACACTCAAGGAATCAGGGGTAGGAGGAAGATTAGTATAGACATGGAAATATAAAAGCTCTCTAACCCTTTGTGGGTAGCTGGGTAGTGCAGTAGATAGAGCATCAGGCTTGGAGCCAGGAAGATTACACTTTCTGAATTCAAACTCAGCCTTAGATACCTACTCGCTGTGTGACCCTAGACAAGTTACTCGACCTTATTTACCTCAGTTTCTTGATCTGTAAAATGAGGGTGAGTAAGAAATAGCAAATCATCCCATTATCTTTGTCAGGAAACCCCCCAAATGGGGGTCACAAAATGTCATACTTGACTAAAAAATTAGTGAACAATAACCTCTTTCTACCTAAGGCATTAATTTATAGTCCCTCTCCTTTAGAATTGAAAAAAAAAAGTTGCAAAGCAACTGAAAGTTCTAATACAAGGTTGATCCATGAATCTAAAGTGCCCCATCACCATGAGCTTATTAATAAATTCACAGGGAAGGTGTAGAGACTTTTAAGTTCCCCTCTAGAAATTTAAAATTTTGTAGGGGAAATAGGATGCATACACACCTGCAGAGGCAATTGAAATGAGAGCTATAAAATGAAAGGGTGCGTTGCAGGGAACACATGGATCAGAAGTTATGGTGGCAGGTTAAAAAACAATAATAATATCTCACATTTATATGGAATTTTACCATCTACAGAAAACTCTCCTAACAAAAAACCTGTGAGGTGGGTGCTACAAATACTGACAATTTCATTTTGTAGAGAAGGATCTCAAAACTTGGAGAGAGAGAGTATATAACAAGGGCATAGATATAGCAAGATTTAGGGTCAAAACTCAAAGTCTCAGTCCTTTAACACCAGGCCTTTTGCTTCTTTCTCTGCCATCCTATGAAGCTTCCTGGATGATGGTGGGAGAGAATGATAATTAGATTGTCTTGAATTGTGAAGGAGAGTGAGAAATTATACAGGGGACAAAAGGGAAGAATTTAGAGGTTGAAGAATAAAGACCAAGAGTTAAGGGTTCAGGAGGGGAAGGTTAAGGGGCTTTGTCTTCATGACACCAAATGACCATTTGGATTGAGTCAACTTTCATCTGTCAATTCATTGTTCTGGGTCAACCTCAACCTTGATCCAGTTGTCTTTAGAATGCTAGCAGTTCAATTCAATCACACTAAAAACATTAGTCAAATAAGTCCTTTGGTGTCACAGAGACGAACCAAATGATTAAGCAACCAACTTGTTGATTTTCCCAGGCCAGTGCTTTGGTCAGTATAATCATATCCCTAGAGCTTCAGTTTTTATTGACCCTGCTTTGATTTTCTAACACCTATCATTCAATATTACATCTTTCTTTCCTCTTCTACCAGAGACTTAATTTCTCTTTTCTCTGCACCATTATTTATTTAAGCTCCCTAACTGTATTATTTATTTTAACACCATATCTGTATTATTTATTTTATTGTAGCTCCATAACTGTATTATTTAAGTCTATAAAAAAGGCTTTTTTTTCCCCTTGAACTCTCTGAGCAAAATAAAATTGTATTGTACTGAAACATTCTTTGAAATGCCCTTCTTTTCTACTTCTTGATAATAATAATAATACTTTGCATTTATATAGCACCTTTCATCCTGGGATTATTTAAGTCTGCAAAGCAGTCTGTCTGAATTTTCTATGCAAAATAAAGTTGTATGGCAATATTCTTTGAAATGCCCTTTATTTTCCACCACTTGATAGTACAGAAATGCTTTGCTTTCATGGGCTACCTCACACCTAGAAATTCCCAAGTGAGTTTTCTCATTAACTCTCACCAAACTCTGCAGAGAATGTCTGGGCAAAGTTTATTCCATTTGCAAAGTGGTGAAACTGAGAAACTAAAAAGACTATATTAAACATAAAATGTTAGAAAACCATCTGATGGATTCCTAGGTGACTGTAGAAACTGTTTCTAAAACCATCCTTTTTTCAAAGTCTTTTAGGATTAATTAGAAAACCAATACCCTCCTCCCATATGCATATACTTCAAATTGGGGCCCTGCAGTCCATTTACTTCAGCCTATGAAGTAAAAATACCCTTGCCTGCCTTAACATAATTTTTCTAGACTTTCCATTTCTGTCTTAGCAAAATTTGTCCAGCCATGAGTATACCTGTCTGCAACTGTCCATCTCACCTAGAGGATAGGGATAGGGTCAGAAACAGTCTCTCTCTGTAGCATTAGGTAAAATGAGAGAGATTTCCATAAACAGCTAGACCTGTTTCTTTACATTGCCTTTCACCCATTTGGGGGAAATCCCCTGTCTTCTTTGTTCTCATAGACCTTACCTTTGCACACAATTCAAACACACATACATACATACACCTCTCTGCCTATAAGTCTTAAGCATCTTTTATAGTGTGATTCAGATACTATTTGCTACAGGAAACCTACTCCAAATAACTCCAACCCACAGTTTCTAGAGTCCCTGTGGTACAAACCAGTAGCATTATCCCAATGGGCACAAGGTTATATGCGGTGTTGTATTGTGTGTTTTTTTTATGTGTTCATCTTTTGTCATCAATAATACTATAAACAAGTTTAAAGATTCTTATAGGGAGAAGAAGGCAATCTGTATCAATTTCAATAATATGCTTTTTTAAAGCTTTTTATTTTCAAAATATATGTGCATAGATCGTTTTCAACATTCACCCTGGCAAAACTTTGTGTTCCAATTTTTTTCTCCCTCCCTTCCCCCATCCTCTCCCCTGGACAGCAAGTAAGCCAGTGTAATATGCTTTTTTTGAAAGATGGAGAGAATGCTGAATTTGACAACAAGAGATCTGGATATGAATCCTACTCTGCTATTTATCACCCATCAGAAACTGGACAAATCATATAACCTCTCTCAGGTAAATTTTCCTCAACACAATTTGTTAGGAACAATTTTCCTCAAAAAAAATCTTGTATAAGAATATTTCTAAGATATCTTCCATCTTTGTGCCCAATGCCCAATTCAAAAGGGCACAGGAAAGTAGGATTAAAAGCTTTTAGTTCATCCTTCTCTTCTAACTTCCAGATCACAGAGCACTGTGCTGTACTATCTATAAAGGAGAAGCTCATTAAATGATTATTAAATTTTGTCAATAATTTTAGAGAAAGAAAAGGTAGATAGATACCTGATTCCACAGCATACTCCACAAAATGAGATCTTTTCAAGTAGATAAATACAATAAACAAACAGTCTTCTAATTATGTCTTCTGTTAACATAGCACTCTGGGAAGGAAGGAAGGAAGAAACAGTTCATCTCCTATCCTCTAAATTGTTTGTCTATCATGGGATCACATTGGTCAGCTTCTGACACCCCAAGTATCACCTAAAATAGGATTAATCAGTTATGTGAACTGCCAGACTCCCTTTTCTGACCTCTCACTTTTTCTTCTTAACGTGATAATTCAGGGACAGATAGTCTTTTATTGATAGAAGCTACTGGAACCAAAAAAGAATATTTAAAGCCTTACCAGCCTTGAGAGGAGAGAGAGGAAAAAAGAGGCAAAAAATCTGGAAAATGAACTTCTACATAAGACCTTCTCATGGAAAGTAGTTGAGAAAATCTGTTATTTACAGAAGGAAGAAGGGCATTGACAGAAAGGATCTGAGTATGTAACTTCAGATATTAAGAGAAAAACTGGAAAAACATAACAAAGAAAAGCAGAAAAATCCTGATAGAAATTAAGCCTTCCTAAGGAGCACCCCCAGTTACAGAGTCCTCAGAATAGGAAACAGATAAGTAAACAAAAGTTTTGTTTTGCCCAAAACAAAAGCCTTGTTAGCCCAAGATAGCAGAAAATCAACAGAAAACCAGAGTTCAATTTTAGCAGATATAGTCAGAGATAGGACTATTGTAAGGACTTAATAGAAATTGAACTTTGTGTTTTTGCAAATGCTACCTAACAGCTAAAAATGAATAGAGGGCAAAACAGTCTTCCCTAGGAAGGGAAGGGTAAAAGGGCAGAGGGAACATGTCTCCTCTCCATGTTATCAAGGGAAATATACTCCTAGATATTATTCAGAGTGTTTCAATGTTAAAGAAGAAAAATATTTTGAAGAGGCAGTCAGCAATTTTTATCTCAGGGTGTTGGAAAGTGGGAAAAACTGTAATACAAAGAAGGAGAAAAAATCCACTGGATTTTGTGGGCTATTGTAACGTGCTCTCCTGGCAGTTACAATTACTAGTCTGTCCTAGACCCACCAGAGTACCTTTGACCACTGTCCTCTGCAGTGTGAACTCTACCCGGCTCGCCTCCTCTGAGGCCTTCTAAGGTCTCTGGCCACAATCTCTTGAATCTATAGCTTAATAACCGGTAGCGCACTCAAGAACAACCACGTGTAATCTTAAAAGCCTTTATTATACCTACTTACATAATGCCCTGACTGATGCCCTGACTTGTTGGTTCCCTAGTGAACACCTGGTCAGAAGACCCATGTGTTCACTACCAAAACCCTTACCTCTTTCGGCTATCCATCTTGGCTTGGCCACCCAGGCTAGGAGCCAGGGTGAACAGCACGAGGTTAAAGAGGGCGGTTGCTGCCTGCAGTGGGCTTACATAGGGCCTGTGAGGTCACACACACAGCCAATCAGCGAGAGAGTCACCCATTACGAAACTATCTCAATATGGCCAGGATCCCGCCCAAGGGCAGTCCTAATACTTCTGGGCCTCAATCTCCCGATGCACTGTGTCCGCCCATTTAAAGGGCCCTTACAGGCTATGTAGCAGTAATACAATTCTTTCCAAAGAGGGAGAGCTTGACACTTAGAATGGGACAACAAAATTCTATTGACAAGCTAAAAATAATAGGTTGGGTCAAATATAATGGAATTTAATAGGGATAATTGTAAAATCTAACATTGCCATTCAAAAATTACCTGTACCAATGCCAAGAAGGACAAATGACCGAACAATAGTTCAGGGAAGGGGAAGGAAATCTGGGATTTTTATGTATTATAAGTTCAATAAATATTAGCAGTATAATATTGCAGCCAAAAAGCTAATGAAATCTTAGACTATATTAATAATAACTGACATTTATATAATGCTTTAAAGTTTAGAAAGCTGTTTTTAATATATTATTTCATTTATCCTTGCTTCACAAACCATTTTTGTTAGGTACTACAGGTATAGATTCTGACCAAATCACTTAACCTCTCTCCTGGTTCTCCTATCTACCTGGCCATTCCTCAGAGTATTTTGTTTAATCTTCAGAAGAGTAAAAATATACATTTAATTATTCATCTCTCTCTCTCTCTCTATGTTTGCTTCTGTCTCTCTCTCATCTATATCTAACAGTTTGTCTTATCTAATCTATATAGCTGAATGTTTATCATCTACCTATCTTTCATCTTCTATTGATATCTATCCATACATACATATATGGATATCAAAAATGTTATCTACATGTAATATATATGTATATGAAACATATAGTAAACTTATATGCACATTTTTGTTGTATATCTTTTTTACCCTTTTAAAGAAATTATTTTATAGTAATACATTATTGTATGTATATGCTTAGCTCAGTATATTGGCCAATTAAGCTCATTTCCTCTTCTATTGTAAAGGGTCAGAAAATATGTTTTTCATTCCCACAAAACAATTTTTTCAACATATTATGGTTTAATAATAGTTCTAGTTACACAATAGGCACCCAATAAATTAATTTACTTAGGATTCATTTGACCATTGGTTTTAATACCTGGAATGGAATTTAGCCTAATTGTGACAAATTTTTAATTTTAGTTTTATTTTGTTTTGTTCTGTAAATTGAGGAAATATGATGAATTTTATAATACTAAGAGGTCTTAAGCCTTTATCCTCCCATCCCTATCATATTATTCAAAACAAGAACTCAACCCCTGCCTTAGAAGTTAAATCAAATTGTTCATAAGGCAAATTCTCTGTCAATACTCTGCACTCCATGTATGATATCAGATAATGGAAGAAGGCTAGGACCTCTGGTAATCAGTAGTATTGAATTAATTGTTATAGCCAAGTTCTGGGGATATAGACAATGGCTTGTGGATCTTGGACTAAGAAAATTAACTAGGGTAATATAGACTATAATCACAAAACTCACTATACATCACATATCCATCTGAACAGAATTGCTCAGAATCAGTTATGTAATGGAGATATTTGTTAAAAACTTTAGATTTTATAAGAAGAAAAACAATAACATACAACCAACATGAAACCCTATATGTAACCTCAATGGATTTGCATGCCAACTAATGGGAATGAGGTAAATTTGAGCTCAATTTACTCCAATGGATAATAAAACTTTCAATTATTGCTGCATTATTTGTTGCTATATGGTTGAAAGATTAGGTGACAATATGCAAAAAATAGTTTCTTCATTTTATAATATTTAGTAATGTCATTTTATTTTTTATATGTTTCATTAAATTGTTTTGTGGCTTTATTATCTACCCAGATGCACAGCCCAGAAATACAATTATTCAGATTTAGAAGCAATAAAATTTGGCATGCATTTTCTCGTATTCAGAATTCCTGCATGTTAAAAAGAAATTACTGCATTCTCCCTACATTGCACTGCTCTGGGGCCCTCACAGGCTCATTCATTAGCCAAAGACATTATAGAAAGCACACCATTTAGGTTAAAGGGCCCTTTGGATAACAAATAGGATTGGAGGAAGCAAATATTTCAAAGTAGCTCCGCCTTTTGATTGTAACTGTAACAGAGGCAAATTGATATGCATTTTCTATAATATGCAGCTGTATGAGGAAGTCAGTAAGTAGAGAAAATAGTAATTGTCAAGCATTACATGGGAAAAGTGTCCTAACAATGGAATTTTCAAGGAGTGTTGGCTGTGCTATTCAGAGAAGAAGCCAAGGGTGTGTGTGTGTGTGTGTGTGTTCACACGCATACTTGCAATTCAGTGGGAGGTGGCAAAAATGTCTACTAAAATTTCTACTAGATATAGTATATAAAATATGATTTATATTCTTCATTCTCTTCTCTTTGCTTCTATCTTCTCTGCTTTGTCCTGCTCTAGTTAACTAGCTATATTTTTCTTTCCTAACTCTTTCTGATACTCTACATAGAGAGGTAATAGATTTTGAGCTTCTTTTATGACTATAAAATAGCAAATTTTGCTACTAACGAGTAGCATATACATTATAAAATGCTTCTGATCATTAGAAAGATTCAAGGTGAATTAACTAGTAACTGCTCAGCCTGGAAAACCAGAGATAGATTACAATATGAAAAGATTGGATATGTTGATTATAGTGAGGAGTTGTCCCTAGAACTTATAATTATTTAAATCTTGCTTCAAATAATATCTTCTTTTAGGGATAACATGTAAATAAAACTAAATACAATTCAGCAGTGAAAATTTTCTTGGAAAAATAGGATTATTAAAATAACAGCTTAAAATTATTTGAAAAACTAACATTCTTAGTCATCCACAGCTATAGATAGAAAATTTGACAGGTCATGTTCCCTAGCACATGACACTATTGTATATTCTGGAAACTATCAGAATTGTTATGTATAGTGACTAGAAGGAATTGTAACATTTCAGACAGGAATTATGACACCAAATAAAATAATAATTTCATAACAAAAATTATTTTTAAATTCTAAAAGATCTTTACAAGATTTACAATAGTAAACTTAAAGTTATATTAAGGAATTTAAGAAAATAAAGATATTTAAAAGAATCCAGTATAAAGTAACTAAGATAGAACTAGGATCTGGGGGAGGAAGGAGAGAAACAGAAAAATTTAAAGCTAAAATGGTAGAGGCCACTGGCCATTGAAAAGCTATTAGGAAATAATACAAAAAGTTGTGCTGACAGCTAACCATATATAAGATAAAAGTTTAATGAAAAGGGGGGAAGACTTGTCTTTTGTAAATTAAAGTTAACTTGATAAATGTACCTAATCAGCACTTTTTGTGCTGCCTTATCAGACTGTGGAAACTTATAGTCACTTTTCTCTCTCTTATGTCTGTCTGTCTCTATCTGACTCGTTCTATTTTTCTGTCTCTGTCTCTGTTTTTCTGTCTCTCTGTTTCTGTCACTGTCTCTATCTCTGTTTGTCTACATATCTCTGTCTTTTTCTGACTATGTTTGTGTCTCTATTATTCTGTATCTCTCTCTCACACACACACGTACACACACACACATACACACACACAAATTCTCATTCTCTGGCTAGATCTTTCATAAGTATCTCAAACAGCTGCTTCAGGTTCATACCAAGTAGCTCAAGCAGGCAACATATATAGAATATGATCACAACAATAATGCTCATTTTTGCTTATATTTTCCAGAGTTTTATGTTCTTTCAAGGGCTTTCATATTCATTATCTCATTTGAGTCTTCCAGTAACCCTGGATGGTCATATCAGACTTATGCTCCTCGTTTTACACATGAGAAAAATAAAGTAACTTGTCCAAAATTACAGAGTTTTTGCTACCCTACCTCTAACCCTGACCCCAACCCCAACCCTGACATTAGACAAAATGATGCAAACAAGCTTCCTCTTGTTTCTCTTCCTTCTCCCCTCTCACTGGCCCTTTCTTTTACTTTTACTTTTACTTTCCTTTTTAAGATATACTTATACACTGTTCCTGAAATTTCCATTAAAGTGTTAACTGAAACCTTGAGTATTAATGAATAAGCGTTTAAAGTAATAACTCCCATGTGAATGGTACTTTAAAGTTTATAAACTCCTTTTTATAAGGAGGGTCAGTCCAATATTTGTCTTTCTTTGTGACCCCAGAACTGAGCACACTATCTGATAAATAGGCTTTTCATAAATGTTTAGAAACTTGATGACTTTCCTCACAAAAATTCTGTGAAATGGTGCAGTTTATTATTGCCTCATTTTGTAGAGAAGAAAACAGATTCTGAGAAGAGAATAAATTTGGCAAATGGCACCAAGCTCAGAAGTTTTAAAAATAAAACTAAAACCCAGGTTCTTGGCTCTCTGGATTCAATGCCCTTTCAACTATACCACAATTTCTAATACCACAACTATACCATAATTTCTATCCCTGTAAGGGATATTTTCATTTAACAAGCCATTTAAGGAAGTAGAAAAGTCCTCAAAAAATGAAAATGAATTCTGATGATGAAATAATGGATGGTGGGGTTGATATTATAAGAAAAAAGTTTTTCTCTTTTTGTACCCCTCCAAGGTATTCCATGTAGATATCCAGCTATCCAATAAAGCTACATTCAAGCTATATTCAAAGCCTTCCAACTGACATCACCCTAAATTCCTCAAACTTATTTTGTCTAATTCTGACCTACATAGCCTACACCTGAACCAAGCTAGACTAGTTCTACTCTTCAACTTTTTCCTTTTCTTTCCCACCTAAATGTTTTCACTAGTCACTCTTCTCCATGCTTTGAATCTACTTCCTCCCCTTTTCATGTATCAATTGCTGACCCATCCTTAGAAGTGAGAATCCAATGCTCTCTCTACCATGAAGTCTTTCCTTCTCACCTTGATAAGTAACAACCTATCCCTTCATTGATCACAGATGACTGTCATGTAATCCATGTAATCCATATAATGAGATCTAAACTTTTTCTTTTGGCCTGTTTATTCTTTGAGCCATATAAATCATGTTCTTGTAAATAGACTCAAAAACAGCCAGTAGCAGGAAGGCTCACCACACTGTCAGATGTTCTCCTCTCCCTTTACCTTGTTCATTTGCCATCTCTCTGCATCTGAGGTACTCAGAACCCATCTGAGCTGCTTTGTTGCTCATATTTTCAGTGGTTTGGATATTACTACTCTATTCCTTCTGGTGAGGTAGAAGATCAACAAGCTTTTTCTGCTTCTATAATCTGCATATCCTAACACTATCATTTAACCTTGTGTCTGATCCTTAGCCTAAAGATCCATGGGTCTTGTCATTTGTCCTTAAGATTTAAATTATAATTAGTGAATTTAAATTTATATGTAAATACATGTAAAATATATGTAAATACATGTAAAAACACACAGAGAGACATTCATTTATGTACTATAAGATGTACACACACACATTGCTCTGAAACTCCATTTTTTTTGGTAAAATACAGACTTCCAGCATCCATTTTATTTTAACATGCCTTTATCTCTAACAATCCTGCTTGACAGATCCTTGAAGAGAATTTTGTGATGGCTGCAGCTGTTCCTTTGCTTCAAAGGGTTAAATGATTAAAGATAACCCAGTCTGCCTGCAAACTAGGCTGTTCACTGCAGGTCCATCTCTGTGGTCTGATTTCTCACAGATGATACAGTTCACTTCATGGGAGTGATTGTAAGATTGAAATCTAAGAATGAGAGAAATGCTATTCCTGGATTGTGTGTGGGACTGTTCTAGAGGACACAGCTATAAATGGAGTATTCAATGGGCAGACTGAGTTTTCTAATAGGGCCAGATGTAACAATCAATGTGAATTATTTTAATATTATACCAGAGTAGACAAGGGCCATAAGAACCATTATGGTTCTTCATATATGGCTCTCTATAAAGAATCAGGAAACATGAGTTCAAATTCCAGCTCTGCCACTAACTCACTGTGTGATCTTTTATTTTAAGCAATCAAGATGGAATCTCTTGCCAAGAGTCACACACACTAGTAAGGAAGCTAAATTTGAATCAGGTCCTTCTGACACTAGAGGTGATACTTTATCCACTGTATCACCTAGCCCGTCCCTACTGTATGACTTGAAACAAGTACATTTACCTCTCTAGCACTTAGTTTCCTTATTTGTAGATGAAATAGTACACAAAAAAACCATCCTTTTGATTCACTCAAATTTGAATATAATAATATTACAAATAGAGAGTATTTTTTATTTTTGTTTTTCATCACTTTCCTTTCCAAATATAACTTTCCTGCTTATATTTCCAGATGGCTGCACCATATCATGAAAGAAAACAAAGAGGAAGTGAAAGTAGCCTAGCAAAAAGTACCCAACATGTTATCCAATCTTCCATATTCTTCCTGATATCTGCAAAGAATATAAGTTAATATATTTTTTATTACTTGTTCAGATCCAAACCTTGTCAATATAATTACAAGGTGTTCACTTTTAATTGTTTTTTTTCCATTTACATGATTACAGTCATCCTACATATTGTTTTCTTAGTTCTGTTTATTTCACTCTGCATCAGTTCATTAAGTCCTCTCATGATTCTCTAAATTCTTCCTACAGATCATTTCTTATAAAATAGTAATATATTTATATTCTGGTGACCTCAGATACCTACTAACTATGTGACCCTATTAAGTGTTTGAAATGGGACTTAAACTCAGATTTTCTGATTGCAAGTCAAACACTATTCTAGGTCTTCTGATCCAATGTCTTATTTTCAGATGTATGAATATCTATGATGGAAAAATAAAAACAAAGTAAAAAATGAAAAATCTCCAAAGAAAATTAAGAACTTTCAAATCTTATCTCCTTTGATGTTTGGCAAAATGTTTTGGTTTTATTTTTTGAAAAAGTATTATATGCTGTCTACACATAGTAAATATGATCATTTTATGAGAAAACCAAATGATAGTACATTTTTATGTTCTTAAATTAACAGGAAACTTAAAATCTATAAAGGGCCCCAAGGAAGCTAAGTAATTAAAGTAATGGTTATATTTATTTCCCAAATTCCCTATGAATTTGTTCTATTTCCTCTTCCAGACCAAAACTATTCTTCCACATGGTTTCAAAATATCATGAAATTTTATATCTCTAGTCCAAACCTTTATGGGAAGTTTTCTGTCTCTTTCAATTGTGAGGACATGAAGGAACATTCCTTTTCTCAGTACTATTTATTACTCTTAAAGTTAGGTTTTCACTTCACCTCAAAACTTGAGTGTATAATGATACATGCTATGTATAATGATACCATGACCAGTATAATTATTTAATTCAACAAACATTTATTGAGCAGCCTCTCTTTTTCCTTTCTTGTCATCTATATGCTAGTACTATGCTCTATACTGTCAACACATCTATTCTCAGACACTTCATAAAGTTTGACATATTCAAGAAGATAACCAAAAGCACAATGAACTTCTTAAAAGACATATGTTAAGAACAAACATGCAGTATAAACTAACTAGCTCAAAAATAGCATGTGAAAAAGTTTTGAGGGCAAAATTTTGATGGCTAATATTGGATATGGAAGAAGGGGGAAAAAACCATTCTGTCCAGTGGATTCAAGAGTTTGGATATCCAACATCAAAGAAGTGCTTCTGAGATATAATATCACTGTGCAGAGTATAATCATAATATCTCCTATAAAAATCATCACCTTGGAGAAAAAAAGAGCAGTGGGTCATCAAAATTAGCTGCCAAAATGCAAAATTATGAACCAAAGAAATTATGCTAAATTATCATGTGTGTTTTTGTTTGCATTTTAAATAAGACCTTGGACTAATGTGTGTATATATATATATATATATATATATATATATATATATACATTGAATATATACATATTCAATTTGAATGCTTATTACATGCAAGGAGTACTATAACACAAACAAGCAAGTCTTTGGGCACAATTTCCAACAAGAATGAGATTAATTCAGCAAGAAAAGATGCAGCACCTGGCACAGATTGTTCAGTCATTCAGTCATCCCTGACTCTTCATGACCCCATGGATGATAATATGCTAAACTTGTCTGTGGAGTTTTCTTAGCAAAGATACTGACTGGAGTGCTTTTCCATTTCCTTCTCCAGTAGAGTAAGCCAAATAAGGTTAAGTGACTTGCCCAGTGTCTTGCAGCTGGTAAGTATCTGAAGTCATCTTTGAACTCAGATTTTCCTGATTCCAGCCCCAGAGTTTTATCTGCTGAGTACCTATCTGTCTCCTTCTGGAACATAATGGGTCCTTAATAAGTGCTAGTTGACAAACTGACTGACCCTATGTCTACTATATCTCTGCTCCACTAGAATGAGTGGATACATGATTAATAGTGAGGTAATGAGATTCCCATCAGTGAAGGTAGTTTAGTCAAAATGATATGATTATCTGTTAAAAATATTGTAGAGAAGATACACTCACTGAATAGGAAATTATATTCAGTGAACTCTAAAATCTTTATCAATTATAAAGTTCTTAATTAAATCCAACATACCACACACACACACACACACACACACACACACACAACACACACAACAATCTGGTGAATGAGGGAATTGCTTCACTGGACTCTGGAGGCAAAAAAAAAGGGAATGAAAGAAGCAGTTATATGGCAATACAATATTCCAGGAACTGTGTTAAGTGTTTTGTTTTGGGGGGTTTTTTGTTTTTAAAACAAATGTCTCTTTTGATCCTCACAATAACAAGAATCAATTTACTATCTTCCTTTTACAGTTAAGGAAAATGAGACAAATCATGCATGGTTAAGTAACTTTTCCAGTAGTTTACCACTGGTAATAATCTGAAGCTGTATTTTAATCCAAGTCTTCCTGACTCCAGATTCAGTGCTCTAACCATTGCATGCCACTGGCTGCTTCCAATCTAATAGGTAAGAATCCATTCCTGCTGACTTCTCTCATCCTGTATAGAAATACACAAAGAAATTCTTTGAGGACATAAATATTTCTTCTATGTTGTACTTTTAAATTAAGTAATTAATTCAATGTGATTATGGAATTATGTAATTTCATATTTGTTACCATTCACCTAGATTCTTACAATTTCCTTCTAAATGATCTTCCTGCATCTGTTTATATCACCTCTTCTTAATGCATAGGTCTGGTCAAATATTTATGTGTTCAGAATCCTTCAGGCACTCATTATCCACTAAATAAAGATGGTAGATTAGGAAAAAAAGAAATATTGTGTTGGTATCATGGGACACTGATTCCTAGTGGCAGATAGAAACCCAAAGAAGGTCATCAATTTTTCTGTTTTTCTATATCTCAATGGGAAGAATTTTTTAAAAAGAGAAAGAAAACTGATCACTTCTAAGTGAGAGAATTGAGTGAACCATACTGACTCCATCTTGTGACTCAATTCTGGATCTAACTCAGTTCCTTTTCTATTCAATTTTGGATCTAGTTCAATTTCTGTCTTGGGAGAAAACTTTATTCAATTGTAAGAATTGTGAAATGTGAAAAAGCTGCATTGCTGTATTGAACCTAGCCCTGCATGGCTGGAAAGTTGAACCACATCTACCTTTTGCTTAGGGACTCTTAGAAGAACCTAGATTATGTTGACCAAAAACCCAGTTAGATCCAAAGATTGATGCAAATATTTTTCTCACAATTATGCATCTCTGTATTTTCTGAAAAATGCCCCATCCTTATCAATGTTTGATTGAATATAGACATTTGGGTGGAGTGGGATACTTTTTTCTCTGATTTCAAGGAATTAGATCTATTTATTCCCTCCCAACTTGGAAAGTTCCTAATCTAAATCAGATTACCTAATTTTGTATCCTTGCTAATTATTTTTTAATTAATCAATCTTATTTGATTAACTGTTTTCAATGTATAAAAATCTTTCTTTCCCTTTATTCACGATCCAGTGCCAATGCTGAGGTCTTGTCCCAATTTGTTATCCAATTAACAAGTCAATATGCTCAGAAGTTCATACTTTTGTTTCATCAGTCATTTCTTCTTTCTCCTACTTACATCAGCAGTGCATGTTCAAGATCATACACAGAGCAGGTGGAAGCTCTGCTGACCAAAAACCCCCTCCCATTGTTCTATCCATAACTTTTCATATAATTTCTTCTTAATTCCTCTAATTCCCTTTCATTTGCTATGTTGAATGGATCCCAGGCACAAACTGGAAGAAGGTGGTGATGGTTGATAAGTCTGAGGAGCTTCCTGATATAGGTCAACAGTACTATCTATATTGATATAGTTTCATATTGTCAGTTCCTTATTTTCAAATAAGACAGCCAGATCCATGAAAGGTATGGATGGATACAGTACATATATGAAGTTTAAGAGTAAGAACAAACTGAAACTACTGGGTTTCTAGGTGTATTTCTAGGCACATTATGAGCTAGCTCTTGGGATTACTCAGATCTATTGTGATGATATTGGATCAGCAGTTCTTAAACTAATTTTGTGTCATAGACCATTTGGTAATCTGTAAAAGCTATGGACCTCTTCTTAGAATAAAAGTTTTTTTTAAATGAATAAAATTTTAAATGGGATTATGAAGGGAATTAATTATATTGAAATTATCATTGAAAAAAATTAATAAACAGGTTCATGACTTTGGGTGAAGAATCCCTTCATTGAACTGTCAGTTCTTTGATATCCAGAGTTGTGAGGATTTTTACCCTCAAGTTCCCTCAGAGCTCCTGGCACTAAGCTAAAGATATTAATAGGTGCTCAATAAATTTATGTTGGTTGATCAATGTGTTTTAAACTAATATTTACCCAGTGACAAGCAGATAGGTGCAGATCATCATTGCTTTTACTGGAAATAGAATTTGATGGGATCTATTCTCTTTCTGTCAGTGACAAGCATTCTTTGAGTACACTTAGGCTTCCACAACTTTGCAACAGAGGTGAATCAAAAGGCATTTATTAACTGTTTACAAACAAAAAGAAAAATAGTTCCTACCTCTAAGTAGCCTACATTTTAAGGGGGAGTGGAAGATAGATAAAAAGAAAACTAAAAAGAAGTGGAGAAGGGGGAGAGCAGGAAACACAAGTTTCTAAAGAGTCAGAAGCAGAACTGGGAGAGGAATGAGGAATGGCTGACCTGAACTTTTGAAAATATAGATTCAGGGAGGAATTCTCCAAATGGAGAAGAAAATCACAGATGCAGGGGAATGTTCCGAGGTAAGAAGGAACTTTAAAGATGAGAAGGCAATAAAGGAATTAGTGGTGAAATCTAGTCAAACAGAAATGGAGCCAGAAGAAGGAAAAGCCAGTATTGGAATCCTGTATTCATTTGGATGCTAGAAAATAATCTCTGCTTTCCATATCCTCATAACTTTGATTCCTAATCTACATGAGAGAACAGAAAGATTCCTATGAATAATTTTGATAGTATTTAGGGACTCCTTTAAGCATAGATATCAAGAAAGCTATACCAGAAATGAGATACTCTGTGGATCAGCATCCACTCAAAACCATAGCTTCCATGACTCTATTGATGTGTTCATCTCCACAAGATCATAAGGTTCGTTAGTGTCAATCAACTGACTTTTAATTAGGATATCAAATCAACCCAAAAGTCTGTTTTTCCTTACTTTTATACACTGTCTACAACACACACACATACATATATATGTGTGTATAAATATGTACATATATAGAGAGAGTATTTATTAAAAGTACTCTCATGGACATATGTACTCTTCCACAGATACTTGCACTATCAATATGTATGTTGTGTCTCTGACCAAGACATAGTAAGTATTAAACTTACATTTAATACTAAAGACCAATTAATGTCCATTATTGAAATCTTTGCTGTACACTCCGCTGCTGTCTTCCAGGTACTGTCTTCACAGTCTTCATTGAGTTTTGTTTTATTTCTGCTTTTCAGAGTCTTGTGGTTATTGAGGAGCTTTTTGCTATTGTAAGCAGTGACTACTATGCCTCAGGGTATACAGGATGTAGAGAACTAGCAGCTCTGGTGTGAGGACTTGTTGAGGGTCCTTTTCAGGGCTGCTCATCCATTTTGATATTTATCTGATTCATCCAGCTCTCATCTATAGCTCCAAGAAATTGAAACATGCATAGTTATCCCATCTTGATAGAGCCATCTCAGCAGATGGACTAAAACAACTTGAGGGCTAACCATCAAAATCATCAGTGAATTAGGGGGATGTCTTCCCCAAGCATGTGAAAAGTTCCCTCAGCAGAAGGGACAGATGAGAATAAGTAGCTCCAATGGCCACAAAGGCAGCTGAACCAGATGCTTTAGAACTCTTAGAGCTTGGTCAGACACGGCAAGGATCATTCCAGGTCATCAATGGTCATCCTGACTTTTGTTCTGCCACTGGACTTTAATGACTTTGAAAGAATGCGACTGATGACTTTGTGCAATCCTGCCTTAGTTAAATACAATTCCCATGCAAGTCTTGACTCTCATGCAAGTCAAGACATCATCAAGTGATGTCATTGCTCCTCTTTGAAAATGGAATTTTAACAACAACAACTAAGTCTCACTCTAGTAAGGGATGATTAAAGCTATTTTAATGACTTTCTAAGGTCTTTAAAACACCATATCCATGCAGGGACTGATCCAAAGCCATAAAAAATCCAAGGCTAAGATTAAATCTCCTAGTGCTAACTTAGAGAACCATAGATCCATAATTAGAAGAGAACTTAGAGGTTATTCAGTCAATTCCCTCATTTTAAAGATGAGGGAACTGAGACCTATCAAGAAGTCTGTGAGGACTCATAAATTTAAAATGCCAGAAGTATTTGAACTCTAACTATCAAGTTAATCTTTCCATTGTCCCAAACCCCAGCCTACTATGTGCTTTAATGTTTAAAATGTTCCTTTAATTTTAGTGAAATTCTTGTTATTTTAAGGGTTTTACTCAACAAACCCTCAGGAATTATATAAGTTTTGAGGTGAGGAGGCCCCCTCTCAGATTCCCCCTCTCAGATCCCATCATACTCAGTAATTGGAATGCAAATTAACCTCCGGACAAAAAGGGAGGGAGGGGGGCTACTAGAAGCTGGCAGCTTCTGCTTTTGTTCCACCATTCTGCTTTTATTATGATTGCCTGCCAGCAACAACATAGTTGGTCATTGTTTAACCTTCTGACCAACACAAAAAATGCTAGAGTCTCTATATTTGTCATTCTATGTTTTCTGCTGTTGTTTTTTTACAGTTTGCTTTCTTTAAAATAATCTAAAAATTAACATTTATTATTTTGATAACTATTTTAATATAATTTATTTCCTTTGTAATCACATAACTTTTATTTTATGCATTTAAAAACATGACTCTGGGAAAGGCTTCAGTCCAAAGGGGTCCATCACACACACACACACACACACACACACACACACACACTGATTAAGAACTCTGAGGCTGGATGATTTCTCAGGTGACTCCAGATGTAGACTGATGATTCTTTGAACAGATTCATGTAAGTCAAAGGTCAAAGCTATTAAGTAGGTTTCCTGTCTAGGAGTGGTCTTTCCATGAGAATGAGCTCCTTCTCACTTTTATAGAACAATGTACCCACCATCAGAAAGAAAGTAGCACAACTGAGGACACAGATACCCAGGGGACATAGAATTCCTGGAATCAGGCCCCCAAAAATCACAGAAGGCTTCCTGGAAGAGATTGCCAACCTGGATGTTGATATGGATTGGTGAAATGAACAATCATCCTGCATATTTCAGGTAAAAAGAAACCGAAATGCTTTTATCTCTTTGTGATCAATTATGTGGTTACATAGGCCTGCCCTTCTCCCACATTACCCAGTAAAATGGCTAAAAATACTGGATTAGACATGCCACAGACCCTTTTTGTTTTTCTCAGAAATAATAGTATGTTTCATAGGTATAGAGCTTTTCAAAGCACTTTTATACTGATTACCTCAAATGACAAGAAAACAGACTCCTCAGAATCAAATGACTTGCCTAAAAACATAAAGAGAGTTAATGGCAAACTAATATGAGAACCCAGGGCCACTGTTTCCCAGCCTTGTCAGTTGTTCAAAAGCTGCACATTTAAAGGAATATTTCTAAACAAAAAGTCAACTTGGGTGAAAGAATAAAAAAAAAAACCACAAAGCAGAAATAGGAGGAAAGGAAAAAGAAAAAGGAGAAGAAAAACAGAAATAGATGGTGGAAAATCAAGATAGAAGATGGAATGGATAATAGGAAAGGAAGGAAGGGAAGAAGAGGAAGAGGGAGGGAAGGAGGAAGGGAAAAAAAAGGAAGGAAAGGAGGAAAGGAGAAAATATATAGTGACTGTTCATCTTCATTAATCCATATGTTTCTCCTTTATCAACACCCAGGGAATTTTCTCCTGTAAGGTATGTAAGCTGTAGTTGGTTTGTAAATTTCCATTTGCATATGCCGTGTGACAAATATTTAAAAGCAAAAGTCTGGCTGAATTTATTTTGCATGAAACACAAAATTTTCTTTTTCAATGCAAATATGTCCATGCCTTGGCCACACATTTAAGAGAAGCTGGTTTTGAATGAATTCTGAAGCTACAATAACACTAACAGGAGGCAGTGAAAATTCTTCATGAATTTTATTTCCCAGGCATTTACAGACCCACTTTCACAGAAGGTGGCCTTTACTGGCCCAATTGCAGGCAGCAGCCCCAACTCAACTGCCTTGAAATCACTGCCTATCATGCCCTACCATCCCTCTCCCCAGCCCACAACCAGCTGTCGTATGGCTGATATTCCAGTTGGTGCCTCCTCCTACCAACCACTTAATAAGTTAACTTTCTGCTCTTTTTCCAATCTCTCTCAAAGGACAAATTTTTACCAGGATCCTGGCTTGGAACAAATCTTGCCCCCAATAGAAAGCTGAAAGAAAATCAAACCCCGAGTATAATTCTGCCATATCACAAGAAAAAGGTGGAAAGAGAAAAGGGGAAAGAAAGAGACAGGGTAGGGAGAGAGAGGTGGGGAGGAGAGATAAAGGAAGGAGAGACAGAGGGAAGGAGGCAGAGGGAGGGAGAAAAAGAGGGAAGAGAAAAGAACTACTTAAAACTATGTTGTGGCAGTACACCTCTGAATAGTCTGGTTACCTGTGGGCATTGCCAATCTGATGACTGAATCATTTCCTCTATCATGTTTCTGTCAAGGTCACAAGTCACTCATAGTATATTCTTTTTTTTTTTTTTTTTTTTTCTGAGTCAATTGAGATTAAGTGACTTGCTCAGGGTCACATATCTAGAAAGTGTTAAGTGTCTGAGATCAGATTTGAAGGCAGGTTCTCTGATTTTAGGGTTGGTGCACTATCCACTGCACCACCTAGCTGCCCCACTCATAATATATTCAGAAAGGATTCTCCATGGTTTGTCCTTCTACCATCCTCTGTAAACTAAGCATTATAGAAATTATCCATACTCTAGGTGTGAATCTGCTAGGAAAACAGGAGGCAGTTGCTCTGTTTGTATTATAACAAAAAAAAAAAAAAAAAACCCTATAGTTACAAATTTGAAGAGTTGGAAAGGACTTCTAAGTTAAATTATGTTAAACTTATGGTCCAATAAAACCCCCAAATCTTTTCTTTCCAAGCAAACTATAATCTTCTCGTGTTTTCCTTAGTTTGTAATATTAATTTTGTTTAATCTAAGTACATAAAATGGGATGTGTTGGGAAAAGCCCTGGCAAGTTAAACCTGTCTCTCATGCTTAGTACTTGTGTGATCTCTAGGAAATCATTAAAATTCCCCCGGCCTATTCCCTCTTTCATAACATGGGCTAAATGGCCTCGTTGATCCCGTCTAGATCTAAATTTATGATTCTATGAATGTTTATCCCTATAAAAGTTCATCTTGCTTTAATTAGTCGATATTTCAGCCTATTAATATCTTTTTGAATCATGACATCATCATCTATTGCATTATCTGTACCTCCACTCTTCTTATCATCTTCAAATTTGATGGGTTTGTCATCCATACTTTTATCCTAATCATTGATAAAATATTGAAGAGCACAGATCCAAAAACACATCCCTAGAGCTGTGTACAACTCCTTCCAAAATCATATCAAGCTACTGATAACTACTTTGGGGGCTTAGCCATTCAATCAATTCCAAATTCCATTAATTGTACTGTTGTCTAATTCATAGTTTCCAAAAAATATCATAAGATATGAAATAATACTCTAAGTCACTACTGTTCAAAAAATATATAAATTTTAAAAACTCTGAATTACCTCTCAGATTGGCTAAGATAACAGGAAAAGATGATGAATGTTGGAGGGAATGTGGGAAAACTGGGACACTAATACATTATTGGTGGAGTTGTGAACTGATCCAATCATTCTGGAAAGCAATAGGGAATTACATCTAAAGTCTAAAGGACTATCAAACAGTGCATACCCTCTGATCCAGCAGTGTCTCTACGGAGCCTCTATCCCAAAAAGATTTATGATCAAAAAAGGGAAAGGACCCACATGTGCAAAAATGTTTGTGGCAGCCCTTTTGTAGTGGCAAGAAACTGGAAATTGAGTGGATACCCATCAGTTGGAGAATGGCTGAATAAGTTCTGGTATATGAATATTATGGAATGTTATTGTTCTATATGAAATTATCAGCACAGGATAATTTCAGAAAGTCCTGGAGAGACTTACAGGAATTGACACTAAGTGAAATAAATAGAACCAGGAGATCATTATACACGGCAACAAGAAGACTATATGACAATCACTTCTGATGGACATGGCTCTTTTCAACAATGAGATGACTAAGGTCAGTTCCAATGATCTTGTGATGGAGAGAGCCATCTCCATCCAGAGAGAGGACTGTGGGAACTGAGCATGGATCATAACATAACATTTTCCTTTTTTATTGTTATTTGCTTGTTTTTGTTTTCTTTCTCATTTTTTCCCTCTTTGATCTGATTTTTCTTGTGCAGAAAGATAATTGTGGAAATATGTATGGAAGAATTATACATGTTTAACATATATTGGATTAATTGTCTTCTGAGGAAAGGGATAGGGGGGAAAGGAATGAGAAAAAAATAGAACACAAGATTTTGCAATAGTGAATGTTGAAAACTATGCATAAATTTTGAAAATAAAAAGTTTAAAAAGCAAAAAAAAATAACATGAGAGACTTTGTCAGATACTTTCTTAATATTTAGAAAAAATATATTTACAATCCATTCCTGACCTACCAACCAATCTAATAGACTTGTCCAAAGAAAAGAAATCAAATTAATTTGGCATAATCTGGTCATGATGAATACATGATCCAAATTTGTGATTACTGGTTCCTTTCTAGATATTCACTTAACTCTCTGTTTAATAAATTATTCTAGCTGTTCCAGGGATTTAAGTCAAACTCATTAGTTTATAATTCAAAGAAAGTACTGAGGGACATTTGTGGCTCTAAGGGGACAGTGCTCCTAGTCCTTGGTTAGGTGGTAAAGTGGATAAAGTACTATTCATGGAATTACAAAGATTCATCTTCCTAAATTCAAAATCCAGCCTCAGGTACTTACTAGCTATGTGACCCTGAGCAAGTCACTTAATCCTAATTCCCCCAGTTTAGTCATCTATAAAATGAGCTTGCAGAGGAAATGGCAAATCACTCCAGTATCTTTGCCAAGAAAATCCCAAATGGAGTCATGAAGAGTTTGACAAGACTGAAAATTACTGAACAACAAGCTGGTAAAAATATATGAATGCATATAGTATTTAAAGGATGATTTAGTAGGACATCTTAAGCCTGGGGATTTTGACATCCTTAGTTGAGATACCAAAATGACTGACTAACTATTCAGAGATAGGAAGAAAAATGGGCTTAGAACCCATAAGCTTATATGCATGTATTGGTATAGGCACTATCATCCAGACAATCTCACTCTCTCTTACTCTTTCTATAACCTACATACAAATTATTTTATCACATGTGTCTCTGGCCCCAATCTCTATTCTATAGTCTATGTCCACATCTGTAACTGCCTTTAGTAATCTCTATCTGGATGGATCACCAATACTTCAGGATTAATATGTCCAAAATCACTTTATTTTTCTTCCTAAATATAGGAACCTATTAAATTTCCTATGTCTCCCTCATTGGGGGTTAACTTATGCTTTACTCTCTTCACCTCTAACATATAGTTATCAATTCCTGTTTATTCTACTTCTGGAAAATGTCTTTAAAGTGTTCATTCCCTCTTTCAAATCCTACTGTTTCTGCCCTGATAGAGATCTTCATTATCACTCACTTAACTATAAGTAATCTATTTTTTCACATTTTCACCTTCCCTCCCTCCAAGTCACCTTTCATACACTGTCCAAAGTTCTCTTCCATCAAGATGTGCTGATTTCAGAGCTGTAGAATAGAATTTCAGTACCAAGGACAAGTTTATTTGAACTGTTCTGGGGAGAATGGTGCATGAGGTATGACCTTACCTATATATGACTGAGATAGATTAGAGGCATAGATCATGGGAGTTGAGGAGATTGAGGAACTTGGAAGATCTCGTATTCAAAGGAGAGAAAGATTAAAGGGAAGAAGAATGTAAGCAAGTTACTGTATAAAGCTGGAATGAGAGTGAAGACCTAAAAATATCAACTAAGATCTAGACAAGATTGATAAATTGGGGAGAACCAGAAGCAGAGGAAACTTTCTATTGGCTAGACCAATTGCCATCTTCATTTCTGCTTCCCTACCCTTCCTCTTTGTGATAAATTCAGCTTCAGCTCTCTCATCAGTCTTTCTCTTCTTCTTTCAGAGAAAATGTCATTGATTTTAGAGTCAGAAGACCTAAGCATTGGAATCTTTGCTCTGATTGATACTTATTACCTATGTGATCTCTTTAAACCTCAAGTTCCTTATCTATAAAATGAGGAACTTGAGCTGAAGTATCTCTAAATGTCCTTCTAAATTTGTGATCTCATAATCTTATAAACTTCAAGATAGAAGTGATAGATAAGAAATATTGACATATGTAGATAGTGGATCTGTCAATTAGGAGCTAAGATTAAGATGATTTCTCTTCTTTGTGGGGTTCATGTTTCAAAAGCTATATGAGAGAGGGATAATCATTTTAGAGATGCTAACAGCATTGACTACAAGAAAAAGCTAAGATTCATTGTATACCAGAAGATGAAAATAATCTAAGAAGAAAACACCTAGGAGCCAAAATTCATCTGGGATGCTGTCCAAGTACTCCATATTAGTTCTGCTTCTATGTTATATAACTACCCTATTCAAAAATCATTAGTGATATCCTTTTGTTTTCATACTTTAGTTCAATTTTCATTGCCTGCTATTCAAGGGTCTCTACACCTTACCATGATTTCCCAGATTTATCTCTTTTTTTCTATCTTCCATACTCTTTATGTTAAAGCAAATTAGTCTCTTCTTTGTCCCCTGGACACAACACATGCCTTCCTTACTCCATATCTTTTCTCATAATATTCCATGTGGTGAGTATTCAACGCCTATTTTAAAAAAGAACTAAGTTCTATGCTATGTGAATACACTGGGTTAGGAGAGGATATGACAAAAAAAATAGTCCTGTCTTCATAGAACTTAAAATCTTGTGGAATCAGAAAGAACAAAGGGACATATTTAACTGTAGACCCTCCCCAACAAATACAAAGCAATTAGAAGTTTGGAGAGAGCCTTAAAGTAAAATCAAATTTCTGGCAGAAAGAGTTGAAGAGTAAGCACGATAAGGCATAAATGATAACTTGAGCAAATGCCTGGAGTCAGGAAATGAAATGTTGAAATCAAAGATGTAATTCTTGCTACTAAGCTCATTTGATTAGGACATTTGATGCAATATTATTAGAAAAGTGAGTTTGAGAAGGATTGTAGGAGGCTAAGGAATCTGCATGTTAATCTAGAACCAAGAAGAAGCAGTTGAAAATTTTGACCAAGTATGATTCATGATCTGAACTGTGCCCTAAGAAAAAATAATTTGGGAACTGGGTAGAAGATTGTCTCCACAAAGTCCTACTCTGATGACTCATTGTGGCATGAAATGGCCCTGGATAATAAAAGACAATAATACCAGGAAATGAGCTTTCACAGGTATTTCCATGCTGGAAAGACCCTAATGACAGGTGACCCAGACCATATCAGTTCCAACTTCAATAGAAACAGAAAAATCCAACACCAATATACTCATAACTTGGTGGGGAATTTTTGATCATAGCATCCCAAGAATCAAATAAAAATATCCCTTAGCTTAGTCTTCCATACTCCTTCCCTTTCCCCAGGCTTTTACTTCAGGAAAAGTAGAAGGGAAAGGGAATCTAGGAAGGAGGGAGGATGATAAAAAAGAAGGCATATTGGGGAAAGGAATGATCAATAGCAAAACACTTCTGAAAAAAGAACAAGGTAAAAGGAGAGAGAAAACAGAATAAAAGATAACACATTTAAAATACCTATAGTGAAATCAATATTATAGATGGTCTAATCATCATTTAGCAAAAGTGTTCTTGGGGAATGATTGAAAAAATTATAGTATGTGATTATGATGGAATATTTTTGTTTTATGGGAACTGATGAGCAGGATGCTCTCAGAAAAAATCTAGAAAGTCCATCATGAATTCAAGCAAAATGAAATGTACTGTGGACAAAATAATAGCAATGTTTTGGGATGATCAGTTGTGAATAAATTTGCTATTCTCAGCAATCCACAACTACTCTGAAGAACTTATGATGAGAATTTCTATCCATGCCAAGAGAAAGAATTGTATGTGTTTGAAAACAGATTGAAATATACTCTCTCTTTTTATTTTTATTTTATTTTTCCTGTTTTTTTGGGGAGGGTGGAGATCTATGTTTTCTTTCACAATATGGTTTTTATAAAAATGTTTTGCATAACTCTACAAGTGTTTTGTTAATGAGGGGAATAAAAGAGAAAATCTATAATGCAAATGTAAAAAAAGTTTTGAATATAACTGGGGAAAAATAAAAATATTTTTTAAATTATTGAAAATGAATTTAAAAATCTCCATGAAGATAATTGTATCTTAGGTGCCAATATCTTTTATAGAAGATTAAAAAGATAGATACATTAGACAAAGGATTTGAAAAGATTCTCCAAAACAAGTCAACACATATTTTGTTACCTGGTAACTTTAAAACAACAGTGAATGTAACTAATATACTCATACATTTTGATCCAAAGATACACTATAACTGTTATACCTCAAAGAGATCATTGAAAAGAAATTTAGGTATTTACCAAACTACATGTTAATACATGTTTTGGTTTAATCTGATTTTTTTTATAAAAAGGAATTGCAAGCAAAGAAAATGCTCACTGATTACAGAATGGTTAAACAAATTTTGGTATGGGAATGTAATATAATTTTACCATACTATATGAAATGATGAACATGATGAATACATAAAATCATGAAATATTTGCTTGACCTGATGGAAAGTGAAGAGTTCCCACCCAAAAAAAATATATACACAATGACTACAGCAGTGTAAATGGAAAGGACAACCATAACTATAAAAAAAACATCAAAAGATGATGGAGCAAAATTATGAAGGAAAAAAAATGACTCCAAAGAAGAGATTTTAAAATGTATACTTATTCTACACCTTTGCAAAATTGGGAGGGCCATGGGTGTGATACATTGCATATATTTTCACTTTTTTCAATATGTTGATTGATTTTAATGACTTGCTTTATTTTTTATTTTTTCTTCAAAAATATTATTTGTTCAAGAGATAATTTTAGAATTAGACCTGAAAGCCATGATCAGAGAAAGACCCAAGATATCACATTTTAAGAAATTATAAAGAAAAATGTCCTAATACATTAAAGTCTTAGTGTAAAAATAGAAATTGAAATAATCCATTAATCATCTTCTGAAAGAGATCTCATTTCCCAGGAATATTATAGACAAATTACAGAGCTTGGAGGTCAAAGAGAAAATACTTTGAGCAGCCAGAAAGAAATTCAAATATCATGAAGCTACAATCAAAATCACACAAAATTGAGTGGTTTCTACATTAAAGGAGCAGAGGGCTTGGAATATGATATTCCAAAAGGCAAAGGAACTAAGATTACAACAATGAATAAACAATCCAGTAAAATTCAGTATACTCCTTCAAGAAAAAAAAATGGATGTTTAACTAAACAAATGACTTTTAAGCATCCTTGATGAAATGATCAAAGCTGAATTAAAAAATTGACATTCAAACACAAGATTGAAGAAAAAGACAAAGGTAAACATTCAGGTGTATATAGAAATATAACTTATCCAATAAGGATGGAGAGAATGGGTAGTAATGATAAAAGAGAAGGGGGATGAAGGAAGGAAGTGATTTGAAGCAAAATAGACAAGAATGGACAAAATAAAAGGAGAAAGAAGAAAAAAGCCAAAGAAAATGGAATAGAAGGAAATACACAATTAATAATCATAACTATGGATGTGAGTGGAATGAGCTCACCCATAAAATGAAGTAAAGAGCAGAATGGATTAAAAAGCAGAATTCAACAATATGTTGTTTACAAGAAACACACTTGAAATAGACACATACTGAATTAAAATAAGGGATTGAAGATGAAGCTATTATGATTCAGCTAAGGTTTAAAATAATATGGAGTAGAAATTATGACCTCTGACAAAACAAAAACAAAAATAGACGTAATTAAAAGACATAAGCAAGGAAACTGTTTTGCTAAAAGGTACCATAGTCAATGGAGTAATATCAATACTGAATATATATACATCTGAAGGCATAGCATTCAAATTCTTTCTTACTGGGGGGAGGAGACAAAATTTTCCGCTATCAAAACTAGATAAATCTAACTATAAACAAAAAACAAATTAAGGAGGCAAATAGAATTTTAGTAAATCAAAATAAGCCTGAATGGAAATAGAAAAGTATATCACTTTTTTCTTAGCTGTCCATGGCGCTTTCAGAAAAAATTGTGTATGTTCTAAGGCATCAAAAACCTTACAAACAAATGCTGAAAAGCAGAATGTTAAGTGTATTCTCTTTACACTAAAACTCAACAAAAATCATAGTCAATAATGCGATATAGAGGCATAGGTTAAAAATTAACTGGAAACTAAACAATGCAATCAAAGAATGAGTAATTCAAAGAACAAATCATTGAAATAATCAATAATTTCATTCAAAAGAATGAAAACAATTACACAACATACCAAAATTTATGGGATGCAATTAAAACAGTACTTTGGGGAAGTTTTATGATCTCTAAATGCTTATATCAATAAAATTTTTAAAAAACTGGTCAATGAATTGAGCATGTGGGGAAAATGATAAGATAGATAAACCATCAGCTAATGTGATTTTTTTTAAAAGAAAAAGGAATCACTATCAAATAACTATCATGTATCAGAATCAATCAATATCAAAAATGAAAAGAGTAAATTCACCACCAATGAAGAGAAAATTATTGGGAGTGATTTTGCCCAATTATATATCAATGCATTTTATGCTCTAGATGAAATGTATGAATACTTACAAAATATAAATATTTATTAATAGAAGAAGAAATAGAATTCATAAATTATCTTTAAAAATAAAATGAATAAACCACCAATTAACTTCTTAAGGGAAAAAAAAACAGGATGGAATGTGCTCATTTAAAACACAATTAATAGCAATACCATATAAACAATTTGGAAAAAATGGACAAAAAAAGGAGTTTAACCAAATTCCTTTTATGACACAAATATGGTGCCTATAACTAAAGCAGGAAAAGCCAAAACAGAAAAAGGAAACTATAGACCAATTTCCCTAATAAATATTGATGCAAAATTCCATCAAAATATTAAAAAGTGTATTAAAGTAATATATTACAAAGATCATATACAATGATGAGATAGAATTTATATCAGGAATGTAGGGCTAGTTCAGTATTAGAAAAACACAAGTATAATTGACCATATCTATAACAAAATAAGCAAAATCAGATGATTATCTCAATGAATACAGAAAAAAGCTTTTGACAAAATACAACATTCATTCCTATTAATTTTTTTATGTTTTATGTTTTAATAAATGGAGGTTTCCTTAAAATGATAAGTAGTATCTATCTAAAACCATCAGCTAGAAGTTTTTCAATAAAATCAAAGGTAAAGCAAAAATGCTCATTATAACCATTATTATTCAATGTTATTCTAAAAAGATTAGCTATAGAAATAAGACAAGAAAAAGAAATTGAAGGAATTAGAATAGGCAATAAGGAAACAAACTATTATTCTTTGCGATCTATATCATAGTGTAGAGAATCCTAGAGAATCAATTATAAAGCTGGTTGAAATAATTAACAACTTCAGCAAAGTTGCAGGATATAAAACAAACATACATAAATCATCAATATTTTTGTTACCCACAAAGTCCAGCAATAAGAAATAGAAAAATTTCACTTAAAATAACTGCTGAAAATATAAAATTTTAGAAATGTTTACCAAGACCAACCAAGAAACTATATAAAAACAATTACAAAATACTTTTCACATGAATAAAATCAGAGCTAAACAATTGGGGGGAAAGTATTAATTGTTCATAATAAAAGTGACAATTCTGCTTAAAATAATTTACTTATTCCATGCCATATAAATTGAATTACCAAAAAAGTTATTTTATAGAGCTAGAAAATTATAACAAAATCAATCTGAAAGAACAAAAGGTGAAGCATATCAAGTGAACCAATGTTTAAAATGTGAAAAGAGTGATTTATTGGTATTAGTTCTCAAACTACATTACAAAGTGCTAATAATAAAAAGAATCTGGTACTGGAAAAGAATGGAGTGCTGAATCAGTGGAATAGATTCAGTACACAATACATAGTAGTGCATCATCATAGTATTTGACAAACCCAAATATCCAAATTTGAGGGGGAAAAAATTACTAGTGGAGGAAAAAAATGCTAGAAAACTGGAAAGCAGTTTGGCAGAAGCTAGGTCCTTTACAACTTCTACCAAAATAAGGTCAAAATGGGTACTTGATTTAGACATTAAAAAGTGATATTATAGGCAAATTAGGGGAACATGAAATATTTTAGCTATCAGAGCTACAAATTAGGAGGGAATTTATGACCAATTAAGAGACAGAAAGTATTACAGAAAGTAAAATGAATGATTCTGTTCACATCAAAATTTAAAGTTTTTGCTCAAACAAAACCAATGCCAAAATAAATGGGAAAGATAGAAACTGGTGGGAGGGGAGGGATAGAAATTTGTAGTAAATTTATCTGATAAAGGAATCACTCCTCTAATGCATAGAGAACTTAGTTAAATTTATAAGAATATGAGTCATCCCCTAATTGATAAATGGTCAAAGAATAGTTTTCTATTATGAGATGAAAAAAAATCTTCAAATCACAATTGATTAGAGAAATGCAAATTAAAACTACTCTGAAGTAGCATCTTATACATTTCAGATTAATTAATATGACAAAAAAGGAAAATTATAAATGTTGGAGAAGATGGGGAGAAAGGGACATTAAAGCACTATTGGTGGAGTTGTGTGTGAAGGGCTAGAACTGAGCAATGCACTTGGATAATGAAGCACGTGAGACTAATTGTCAATTGGACAGTTCCCTATTAACTTGTTTGAAGGTTGATCCTCCCCAGCTGTTCTGTGCTGACTTGATTGGTGGGACAAAGAGGGGGAAGTGACTTGTGTGGGAGGAGTAAGACAAACTTGGGTGGTGGAACTCACGCTCACTTGCACTCGTGACCTGGCGTTGGAGGCAAAGGTAAAGATCTAGAATAAAGACATTTAGTGATCCTGACTCCTGCTGATTTCTGGGAAGATAGAGTTCCAGCAGTTGTGAACTAGTCCAACCCTCTAGACAACAATTTGGAACTATACCAATGGGTTATAAAACTGTGCATTTCCTTTGAACCAGCAATATCACTGCTAGGTCTGTACTCCAAAGAGATCAAAGGAAAAAAATGACATATATACAAAATTATATATATATATATATAAAACAGCCTTTCTTGTGGTGGCAAAGAATAACAAATTGAGAGTTGTCCATCAACTGAGGAATAGCTGAACAAGTTGTGGTATGATTGTGATGAAACGCAATTAAACTGTAAGAAATAATGACTAGAATGCTCTCTGGAAAATCTAGGAAGACATATTAATTGATGCAAAGTGAAATGAGCAGAATGAGGAGAGTAGTGTGCACAGTAACAGCAATATTGTACTATAACATAAATGACTTAGGCTATTCTCAGTAATACAATGATCCAAGACATTTCTGAAGGCCTTAAAAGAAAAATACTACCCACCTCCTGATAATATAATAGAAAATAGTGTTTATTTGTGAAATGAAATAGGACAAGGACTTATTAACTACTCAGAGGACTATATATTTTGAATATTCCGATCACAGTTGGACAATACTAAACATAGAGAATGGAGAACAATATTAGAAACAGTGAAATTCCTTATATCTTAAGAGACAGAAACTGGATGTAGATGTGAGAAGGCTTTCAGAATCCATGTTGAGTCAGATTGACTAATATCAAGGTCAAAATCAATATTTAATTAAAAGAAAGACTAAAGACAGATATAGATACTCTGAATAATTGCAACAATTTCAATCTGATCTATTCAAATAAGTCATTAATGCTGAATTAAATTTAAAAAAGATTTATTAAGTACCCTACTATGCACAAGGCCTAGAGCTAGATGCCAGAGATGTCAAGACCAAGAGAAAAAAGAAAAATAAGTATCTACCTTCAATGAACTCATTCTAGTAGAAAAGAAAGAAACAAAAAAAAGACAAAGATTCTGACCATGGTCATCAATATTTCTTGAGAAGTTTAACTGATATAAAGCAGTTGCCACAAAAAGGAAGGCAAAAGACCTCTGAAACCCTCTTAGACATGAAGTACTTCATCTCTTTAGTGAGCAAAGGGAAGTGGCAGCCAAGGGAACCACTACTTTAGTGCACAGTTTCATTTGTAAAACACCATGGGGACTATGGTACAAGATTATAAGCAGTATCATCTTATAAAACTGCAAAAAGTAGTGGAAGCAAAAAGCAGCTCTAAAGAAAGCTTGGTGTGAGATGCAAATAAGCTACATCATCCCCAGAGTATTCATAGATGAAATTGGCAGGAGGGCAACAAATAAACGTAAAATGGAACAAATTTGTCTGCATTTCTATAACAATCTATTTTTATCATCAGTGACAGAAGAATCACCACATTTGGACTCAAACACCTCGGTCTCCAATGTGATACTGGAGGAAATAGAAATGCACTTAAAAAGATAGAGTCAGGAAGAGCAGTTGAATGAGACCAAGTAGACATAGATAATGTGTGCTTGAGAAGGCACAATCTTAAAACTGATGAATGGTCATTTTACAAAGATAGTGGAAGGAAGGGGGTTACAATCATGAATGGTATTAATACTGACAAAAGACAGTTGAGTGAAATCAGTAACTACCAACACACATATCTACTTTCTCATCTTTATAAAATATTTATGAGAATGATCTATATATGTTTCAAGGTTTTTCTTGATCAAAATATGAAAAAAAATTAAAAAAAAACTTTTGCAAACTATTTTCCTTAAAATGCCTTATCTTTGCAATTGTAAAATTGGATGAAAAGAACAGAAACCACAAGATCTCTTTGTCTTTAGTTTGCTAATAAGAAATAGAAACAGAGTCAAAAAGAAATTTGATTTGTTGTAAGAAGCATACATCCTTAAAAGCTCCTCTCCCACAATAAGCACATTTTGAGGTGATCCAAGATTCCTTGATAAATGCAACACAGATATTTCCGTGCAATGACACTGGCTACTAAAGTCAATCAAGGCATGAAAAAGGTAAATGTATGCTTTTTAAATACATTCATTCCTATCATGGATAATGTCTTGTACAAAATCCAAAAGGAAGAAAAATCCTTCATCGGTGGTAAGGCCCATCAAATGCACCTGTTTCCAAATGTTGGATGCATTAAACTTCAGAATAATATGGAGTCTCCTCAATGAGATATATGATTATTAAAAGAGGTTATCTTAATAATCCATTTAAGAAAAAAAACTAAATGCTTGAAAATGCTATTGTTTGATTTATGAAATGCAATTGAATGGCCAGTCCATGAAGTGCTTACATCAGTACAAATATTTGAAACAAGCACTAAATAGTTAATGATTTAAATCAGGATTTGAATAGAAGGAATGCAGTAAGCTGGATTGGATTTTGGGAATTATACTGTGCTTTTAATAATTCCAAGATGCCTACCAATTTAAAAAAAAAGATAAACATTTTAATACAGAAGTTTTCCTACTGATGTTTTGTGACTATAAATCTTGGTGCACAATAACCTCTGAGGAATTAAAACAAAGTTTAATGGGAGTCTTATGTAAGCTAACATATAAAATGTATTACAAATCTTTAAGTACCATATAATTCTCCCCTCCTAGTAGAAGTTGTAGTAATATTAATGACCAAAGTCTTCTTGAGAAATGATGAAGGCCTGAATTAGGATAATGACTCTGAGAGGAATATAGGTAAAATGAGTAGCATTTGACAACTGATTAGATAAGGGGAGTGAGGGAAAAAGAAAAGTATAAAATGACTTTTAGATTACAAAATCTACTTTGAAAGGATATTAAAGCCCTTAATAGGGGTAGTGTAAAGTTGAGTTTAGATGAAGTATTTATGGTTCTCTTTTCCCAGAAGACATTTATCCACACCTTAATTTTTTTTAATTTTCTTCCTTATGACACAATAATTTTCAAGAAATGTGAAAATTTCAATGACAAAAAAGATTTTAAAATTATGTATGAAACTATTCATTCTCTCATATATAGTTTAAGTGTATATCAAATGTAATATGGTATTAACAAAATTATCTTTTTTGTTATATCCCTTTCTGAACTTCTTTTTGTTTTCTGTTTAGTTTTTTTTTTTTTTTTAATGCTTAATGATTTTTTCTTGTATTTGTTTCCCTGTACTCTAACAATTGCTATTTCACGTTTTATCATTTTTATTATTTTGGTGAGTACAAGCTGCAAATTCAGAATTGTCATTACTTTCATTTCTCTTAGTATTAATGTCTTGAAACTTTTTTAAAATGGTTGTTGATGATTTGTATTCCTTCATTTGAAAATTCTCTGTGCATATCTTTACTAGAAAAAAAATATTGTTCTTATGTATTTACATCAATTACATAATTATTTTGGATGTCAGATATTTATTTTAAAAATTGACACAAAGATTTTTTTTTGCCTGGGTAAGATCTTCCCTTCCAATTCTAATTGCATAGATTTTGTCTGAATGAAATCTTCTCAATATTATGCAACTCAATTTGCCAGTTTTATCTTACATAATATTCTCTCCCCTCTCCCTCTTGTCCCCCCCCTCTTAAAATTCTCTCCCTATCACTGTGAATGATGGCTTCTTTTATTCTTCTCTAATTTTTTTTTATTTCCATTGTCATTTATAAATGGATTTAGAATTTATTTAGGTAGAGTTTATTTTATTTCTATCATATGGTAGAAAATTTTGGTCTAAACTCAATTTCTGCCAAACTACTTTTGTTAGCCATTTTTGTCAAATAGATTACTTACTTCAGTAGTTGGAGTAATTGGTTTTTTGTCAAATATTATTCCATTGTGTTTAATTATTTCTGAATCTTGATCAACATTTCTATCTCTTAAAAAATCAAATAGTTGTGATGATTACAGCTTTATAGTAAGGTTTAAGATCTAATGCTTCTAGTCTTTCTCCCACAGTTTCATTCTCTCAGTTATCATTCCTATCCATCATCATCATATCTATCCCTTGAGTCAGATTAATTGTATTTTCTCCTGTTACTCATATTGGAAAAGTGTCTATTCCATTTCTATTCAGCTAGAATAACCTTTCCACTAATAAAATGCAAAAATAAAAAGAATAGGAGAAGAAAAGAAAGAGATGGAGAAAAAAGAGAAAGTAATTTCAATATTATACACATTTTTCTTTGTGTTATTTCTCTTTTAGAACAAAAGCTCTATGTCATCTACTCTATATGTGTCTCTTCTTGGACCCAGAATAGTGCTCTATACATAATAAATACTTTACAGATGGTTGTTGAGTGAACAAATCAATTCCAGATATTACTGGAAACCATGTCATATAAGGAACAGTTTAAGGAATTCAGGTTGTTTCAACTAAAGAGGAGAGTAAGAAGGAGTAAGAGTGGAGAGAGGAAGGAGAAAAGCTTATATTTGTACACTTTACAATTTATAAAAAGTCTTAACAAGTTCTATTTGCAATATTTCTACAGATAAGTAGAGCAAATGTTATTAACCTATTAGCTCAGGATATCCATAACTAGTAGATGGCCAAGTTATAACTTTGATCCCATTCTGATTTGAAGTTCAGTGCTCTTTCCACTATAGCACCATGGTAGTAGTCTTCAAATATTTCAAAATCTTATTAAAGATTAATTAGGCTTTTTGCATCTGTTTTGAAAAGCAAACCTAAAATCAATAGTGAGGACAGAGGGACAGAGTTATAGTGAAATATTTTAACTTGACATAAAACTTTTTCAAAATAGAATTTTTTGACAATTAGAATAACAACAATGGGAAGGAAATATTACACGGGTTAGTGTCTTTCCCATGATTTATAAATACCATGTTAGAATCTGCATGTTCAGGACTCAGAGATGTCATAAGAAGAATGTTATATCAATTGTTTAAAGTAAAATGACATTCTATTTATTTTTTAATTCTAAGGTTCTATGAGTCTATATTCCAATAGTTATAGGATTTAAGTTCAATTTCTTATCTCTATCACTAATTGGTTGTATGTCCATCAGAAAATTAGTGTCCTATACCTCAGTTTCTTTATCTGTAAAAGAAGGAAGCTAAACCACATGACTTTTATGATTTGCTGCAGCTCTAAATTTCTCTTCTCTGATTGCTTATCTTTTCTTTAGCACAGACTTCTGCCTATCATGGGTGCTCCATAAAAATTTGAATTATTGAGTGAAGTATCTAAAATCTTAAATATCAACTAACTAGGCCCAAGGAAATAACAATTATAGAAGAGTTCATCTGATTGTCTTTAGTCTGTTCATTATGGCAAAGAAAATTTGGCACAAAACACCAAAGACAGAGATAAGTATCAGATCTACTAAGGCAATATTTTGAGTCAAGATAAGATTCTAGATATATGAGAATGAAGCTATGTAACCTAGGAAACTAAGGCTAAATTTGGGGTATCATATAGTAGAAGATTTTTGGATTATACAACAGAAATACTGTACTCCATCCATTGTTTTATTTTATTTTTTTCCTAAGTTATTGATATTTCTAAATTATCTAATCCCTAGCTCAGATGAACTAATCAAGGAAAATACTGCATGCCCATCAAAGAGAAGAGCATTGGGAATTTTAGGAAAGGCTGGGAAATCAGATTCAGTACAGTAAAAGAACTGCTATCTTGAACCTCCCCTTAAAAAACCCCAGAGAATTCAAGCTCAAAAAAAGACAAAGAAAAATGAGACAAACCCATGTGGTACTAAGTTTTGGATATTATTCCATTCTCCTTCCTAGTTATACCATTTTTGTAAGATACCCACAAATCAAGCAGCCTGTCCCTTCTTCTGGAAACAATATATTTTTTAAAAACAAAAAGCCTCAAAATTTTGTCCCAAAAATTGTCTCAAGTAAGAATTTCTTTTTTTTTATTAAGCATTTTTTATTAATTTTTTATAATTATAACATTTTCTTTGGCAGTACATATGCATAGGTAATTTTTTTACAACATTATCCCTTGTACTCCCTTCTGTTCCGAGTTTTTCCCCTCCTTCCTTCCACCCCCTCCCCTGGATGGCGGGCATTCCCATACATATTAAATATCTTATAGTATATCTTAAGTACAATATATATGTGCAGAACCGAATTTTGTTGTTGTTGCAAAGGAAGGATTGTATTCACAAGGTAAAAATAATCTGGGAAGAGAAACAAAACAAAAACAAAAACAAAACAAAACAAAAAACCAAAAAAAAAAAAAAAAAACAAAAAACAAAACAATGCTCACAGTTTACACTCATTTCCCAGTGTTCCTTTTCTGAATGTAGCTGATTCTGTCCATCATTGATCAATTGGAATTCGATTAGCTCTTCTCTATGTTGAAGATATCCACTTCCATCAGAATACATCCTCATACAGTATCATTGTTGAAGTGTATAATGATCCCCTAGTTCTGCTCATTTCACTCAGCATCAGTTGATGTAAGTCTCTCCAAGCCTCTCTGTATTCCTCCTGTTGGTCATTTCTTACAGAACAATAATATTCCATAACATTCATATACCATAATTTACCCAACCATTCTCCAATTGATGGACATCCATTCATCTTCCAGCTTCTAGCCACTATGAAAAGGGCTGCCACAAACATTTTGGCACATACAGGTCCCTTTCCCTTCTTTAGTATTTCCTTGGAATATAAGCCCAGTAGTAGTATGGCTGGGTCAAAGGGTATGCACATTTTGATAACTTTTTGGGCATAATTCCAGATTGCTCTCCAGAATGGTTGGATTCTTTCACAACTCCACCAACAATGCATCAGTGTCCCAGTTTTCCCACAGCCCCTCCAACATTCATCATTATGTGTTCCTGTCATCTTAGCCAATCTGACAGGTGTGTAATGATATCTCAGAGTTGTCTTAATTTGCATTTCTCTGATCAATAGTGATTTGGAACACTCTTTCATATGAGTGGAAATAGTTTTAATTTTATCATCTGAAAATTGTCTGTTCAAATCCTTTGACCATTTATCAATTGGAGTATGGCTTGATTTCTTACAAATTAAAGTCAATTCTCTGTATATTTTGGAGATGAGGCCTTTATCAGAACCTTTAACTGTAAAAATGTTTTCCCAATTTGTTACTGCCCTTCTAATCTTGTTTGCATTAGTTTTGTTTGTGCAGAAACTTTTTAATTTGGTGTAATCAAAATTTTCTATTTTGTGATCAATAATGGTCTCTAGTTCTCCCTTGGACACAAACTCCTTCCTCCTCCACAAGTCTGAGAGGTAAACCATTCCATGTTCCTCCAATTTATTTATGATTTCGTTCTTTATGCCTAAATCTTGGACCCATTTTGATCTAATCTTAGTATGTGGTGTTAAATGTGGGTCCATGCCTAGTTTCTGCCATACTGATTTCCAGTTTTCCCAGCAGTTTTTGTCAAATAATGAATTCTTATCCCAAAATTTGGGATCTTTGGGTTTGTCAAACACTAGATTGCTATTTTTATTCACTATCTTGCCCTGTGAACCTAACCTATGCTACTGATCAACTAGTCTATTTCTTAGCCAATACCAAATGGTTTTGGTGACTGTTGCTTTATAATACAATTCTAGATCAGGTACAGCTAGACCACCTTCACTTAATTTTTTTTTTCATTACTTCCCTTGAAATTCTCGACCTTTTGTTGTTCCATATGAATTCTGTTGTTATTTTTTCTAGGTTATTTAAATAGTTTCTTGGAAGTCTGATTGGTATAGCACTAAATAAATAGATTAGTTTAGGGAGTATTGTCATCTTAATTATATTCTCTCGGCCTATCCAAGAGCACTGAATGTCTTTCCAATTATTTAAATCTGACTTTATTTTTGTGGCAAGTGTTTTGTAATTTTGCTCATATAATTCCTGACTCTCCTTTGGTAGATATATTCCCAAATATTTTATACTATCGACCATTATTTTGAATGGAATTTCTCTTTGTATCTCTTGCTGTTGGATTGTGTTGGTAATGTATAAAAATGCTGAGGATTTATGTGGATTTATTTTGTATCCTGCAACTTTGCTAAAATTCTGAATTATTTCTAATAGCTTTTTAGCAGAGTCTTTGGGGTTCTCTAAGTATACCATCATGTCATCTGCAAAAAGTGATGATTTGATTTCCTGGTTTCCTACTCTAATTCCTTGAATCTCTTTCTCGGCTCTTATTCCGAGGCTAGAGTTTCTAGTACTATATTGAATAGTAATGGTGATAGTGGATAACCTTGTTTCACTCCTGATCTTACAGGGAAAGGTTCTAGTTTATCTCCATTACATATGATGTTTACTGAAGGTTTTAAATATATGCTTGTTATTATTTTAAGAAATAGTCCATTTATTCCTATACTCTCAAGCGTTTTTAGTAGGAATGGATGTTGGATTTTATCAAATGCTTTTTCTGCATCAAGTGAGAATTTCAAAATGTCTGGTCTTCTCTTCCTAAAACTTTTCCATATGATTATGCATCACATTGTATCTCCCTGGTACTTTGTGTCATTTGGTTTATATAGAAATAGAAAATAAAACTGACATTTTGCTTTCTACCACCCTATTTGTCTCAGTATCCCTAGTCATAAAATGAGAGTATTCTCAGGCTAAGGAAGGGAGGATATTAGTTTAATTGTGACACTTCCACTAATTTTAATAGCCTATTAAATAGCCTAACCCTGTTGCTCAAATCTAGTTGCTATTCCTATTTTTTCCCTTTCTGTTAAGAAATACTCCATTTGTTAGTTATTCCTCCTGATGAATCTCTCCTTTCATAGAATTGCATCTCTTATATTACAAAAATGCTCAGCTGGGCTTTTAAATCCCTTCACAATATGGCTCCAACTCTCACACTATTTCTCTATGTACACTTTAGATTCCTTTCATGTGAGATATCCCCTCTCACAAGGTTTGCCAAAAAAAAGTTACTCTAGGGTCAATATACTGCACAAGCAGGCATAAATCTGCTTAAAACCATCATTCATAAGCCCTCACTGATGTGTTTAATTTTATTAGTCAACCAAAAGAATATGAAAGACTCAAAGGCTCAAAGCAAAGACCTTTAAGGAAATATCATGGTAAGAAAAGTAATAATAGAAGACTTCTTTCTCTGACCATAAAACTAAGGCAAATTCCATCTCAAATATATAGATCCTCGGTGGAAAGATTTGGACACTCATTATCCATGAGTATTGGGATAGAGAAATAGGGGACCATGCATGCAAGGATCCATAAATATAAGAGCAACTTATAACTAATGATACAGAGTTGCTGGTATCTTCTGGTGAGGTCATCATGCTGCCCTGTTCTTTTCTGGGTATATTCCTTACTAGTATTACACATAAAACACTCAACTCTGGAAATTGAACTTCTGTGAATATCCACTGAGAATATAAGGGAAAAAAAGCAAAAAGGAAAAACAGAGAGATAAGCAAAAGCCTAGGTATGAAGCTGGCTCTCATGCAGACAAGCCAACAGAGAGAAATTTATAAAGAAAGAAGTAAAATGAGTAAAAAATTCAAATAAAGACTATAACAAATTAAAATTATGACATAATATGAAGGAAAATGAAGTGAAATTTCTGACATAAAATATTCTACAGGATTCTAAGAGCTTTTGAAAAAATAGCAAAAACTCTAGAATTGTTGATAAGAAAAATAATACTTTTAAAAGAACAAATTTAGAGACAAATTAGAAGTGAAATCAAATCTCTTTTTTTTATTTTGAAATCAAATCTCTTAATATAGAATTAGTGAATATAAGCAACAAGATTAAGAATTTAAAGAACACAAATTAAGAGTCCATCTAAAAAAGTCTTAAAAGAAAAAATACTAGATTGGGATTCAAAAATACAAAGAGAGAGCAATAAACTTGTAACATTTTTGCACAGGGGAAGTCCAAGTTGAAGAAACTCCCACCAATAATGCATGTTTTTACTTTTTTTTTTTAATATATAGTTTTAGAGAATTGTCTGGGATACTGAGAGATTAAGTGATTTGTGTAGGATCAAACAAGCATATGTCTTACAGATAGGACTTGAACTTAGTTCTTGATTTCAAAGCCAGGTCTATTATTATTACTATATAGTTTTATATTTCAGTGGGAAAATACCAGATTTAGAAATTTAAAATACAAAAGTCAAAAAAAAAATTGGCAAAAGAGATATAAATGGCATTTAACTTCAAATCAACACATGTATTCTATTAAACTGACTGTCCTTGAAGAGCTAACATAAGATCATAAATCTCACCAAAGAATATATGATAAATCAAATAGCCTAATTACTGTTATGCAACAAATTCAATGAAATTTCCCAGAACTTTTCAGGCTGAAAACAATTAACTTGATAACTAAATCTATATATTGGAGCAACAGAAAAATCCCACACTTGGAGTTCCAAGGCATGAAGTATGTAAGTTTTATCATTTCAAGAATAAATATCAAAATTATTAAGTTTCCAGAAAATAGAATTTTATGTCCTCTGCAAACTCTAAACATAATCTTCCACTGAACCTCATCATCAATGATAAGAGATCAACCATCAAGGGAAAAAAAAGAGTCATTTGACCACAAAGTCTTGCAAAAACAAACCAAATGCAGCATTAGTAGGTGGCATATATGACAAGTAAATACTCTAAGAGAAATACAAGGAATGGAAATGTTCCAAATGAATCCGAGAAATCAATGCTCTCACTGATAGGTTGTTGTTGTTATTGTTGTTGTTATTTTTAAAGGGAAATTGGACTTGGGAATATAAAAAAGAGAAAATAAGTTATAATCAAATAGGATCTTCCAGGCTAAAGATTTAAGGAAACCTTAAGGATTCAGAATAAAGAAGAAATATCTAAATAGATTCAAATCTATACTCCTGTACAAGTGAATCATTCTGGAATAGCACAATGGTAAGCTACTTAAATGGAGAAGAGAGAAGCAATAGACAAAGAGGATCAAGAGATATATCCCTACTCTGGCAAGTCATATGATTTCTGTAATCTCTTAAGATTAGAGAACCAGATAAGAGTTATGATAAAAGTAAAGATGGACTAGAATCAGGAGATTGGAAGGTGCATTTTATCCAAGAATAGGAAATGAAAAATCATTAAATAATGATTCCTTAGTTAGGCTTTGGGAATAAGAGCCTGTGATACAAGATATAATAGTTTTGTATTTTTGACAGATAATGAACACAATGAAAGACCACCTTCTCTGAACAAAAGTTGTGCTTCCTATATCTATGTTTCACTCTGGAAAAAGGAATGATTTAGCTTCCAAATATAATGAGTACTTGGAAGGGGGGTAAGAAAGAAAAGAGACATAGAACCAGAGAAAAAAATAATTTGGCCTTAGGAATCATGACAGATAACAATAAAGGCAAGAAACTGGAAAGAATCTCCTAACCAGATATGTGAGTGATTCCCACCATTTGATTAAGTTTCCTTCATGAATCGGTATTTCTAAGAATGAACAAGGCTTGATAGAAAAAGGCATTATCTAAAATAATAAAATAAAGTACACAAAAGAATAGGAGATAAGATGAAATCTACCAATGCAATAACAGAAATGGAATAAGTATTTCATATAAGAAACACATCTAAATATGAAGACATAAATTAAAATGAGACATCAATAAAATTTCTATATATACTGACAAAGCACATATATACCATAGGCTACATGCCCAGCATGTCCTGAAAGAATACTTCCAAAGATCCCTATCAGGAAGAATTCAGGAACAAATATATCTAACTTTGATTGGTTCTACACTAGAACTTCCTACAAAGGGTGTGGATCAAATTAAGGAATTTGCTAAACAATCTGAAATTTTTCTTTAAAATGGACCATTGTTCATCCATTAACAAATTGAAGAAATGTCTCAATAAAGCTGGCAAAATTACAGAACACTGGTCATTAGATGAAACTAATTGATGGAACCCAGGGAAATCCAAGTGATTGGTTGGGTGAAGGTTAAATCCACTCTGATTTTGTAAGAATCTGTCTTTGCTCTTTCCCTTGTGCCTTTTTTTCAAAATACATCAAGATAAAGGTAATGGACAATGGACAGAGAGCTAAGCCTAAAATCAGAAGAATCTGAGTTTAAATTCAGCCTCAGACATCTACCCTGAGTAGATCACTTAATCTCTGTTTTGCCTCAATTTCCTGAACTGTAAAATGGGAACTTTGGAAATGGAAATGGCAAATCACTTCAGAATCTTTGCCAAGAAAATAAAATTAAAATGGGGTCATGAGGAATCAAATGTGACTAAATAACTTAATAGTAAAACAACTGTTTTACTCTCCTCTCCTCCCTCACTCACTGACAATGGCATCTTATAGTAGAACCACAGGACAGTAATTATTGACCCTGAGAAAGACATTTCCACCTCTGATAGCTGGCTCATAAATCAAGAGTACCTGAATTTGAGGAATATGTCACTGGTACCATTTACAGAAAGATTTCCTAATGTATCCTAATACTTGGAGAAGGAAGAAGAAAACCTATATAGTTTCAGCATTGTATTCTATTTGGGGAATAAAGCTAGAGAGAGAATAACTAATCTTCAAGACCAGTGCAAGCTCCAAAGTATTCAGGGGAGTATCTAAATGACAGAGTGGTACATCATGTCTTGAGAAGAGTGTGGAGAACTCTGTGGGTAGGAAGAAATTCTAAGAATAATAGAAAGTTGTCTCAATAGTAGCTCTAAGATAAATTCCTTTTTGGATGACTGGGGAGAACTAATGGACTTTTTGAAAACTTTGTTTTGTATTTATTGAAGGACTCCTGTGTGTTTTTGGCATTTTGTGCATTTTCCATGGATTGAAATAAAAGCCATACTATACCCAACAATTATGATGTATGTTGAGTGACAGCACAAAACTTAGAGTTCTTTACTCCCACGTTTGGGCATTTTAGACATAAACTATACTTAGATTTTATCTTGAGTACTTAATTGTATTAATCCGGGAAGAAAAAGGAAAAAAAAGAAATTAAAAAAGCCAAAACTTTGTGGGGTTAAGCTCCCCTAAAACAAATTCAAATTCTTTAACCTCCAGAATGAATTTCCTTGGAAAGTGTATCCTTTTAACTGGTTAAAATATAACTCTTTATAACATCCATCTATTCATCAATTTACAAGCACTAATTAAGTGCCTACTACATGGTAGACACACTACTACCACAAGAAGAAATAGAGATGCAAGAGAAAAATCACTCTACCCTCAAAGAGCTTACAGCCTAGATGGAAGAGAAATGTGTGTGTGTGTATATATATATATATATATATATATATATATATATATATATATATATATATATATATGTGTATATATATATATATATATATATACATATATATATGTATGTATGTGTGTATGTTTTTATGTGTCTGTGTATATGTCTATGTATGTCTGTGTGTGTCTATGTATATGTATGTATGTCTGTGTGTGTCTATGTATATGTGTGTATGTATGTATGTAAGTGTATCTATATTCAGAATAATTTCAAAGAAGGAGCTGGGGGAATCAAGAAAGACTTCATCAGGAAGATGCATATACATTATTTCTGGTTACAGAGTAATAACAAACAACATATAAAAATATGAAATTAAATATAAGCAAGTGAGAAAACATGCCTCTGCAACATCCACATACTATGGGCTAATTGATAAGCATTGGAATAATTAAAGGAGGGTTCACCAAATAGATGTGATTTAGGGTGGGTCATTTCAGGAAACTTCCACAGGTTTCTCCTCCAGGAAACCATCGCAGATCCCTCTCTACCACCAGCCAGAATTGATCCTTTCCATGCTCTGAACTTCTACAACTCACATTTAACCATGTGTAAAGGCACTCTCCTTGGTACTAGAAATATAAAGACCTCTCTAATTGAGTGATCTCCTTTGCAATCTTAGAACAAAATCCTACTTGCTCATATTTTGCTTGTATATATGCCTAATTATTTTTGTCTGCTTGGACATTCATGAAAACCCCTGGATGATGAGCTAAAAGTGATACAAATGAAAGTCTAAACCTTCCCTGGGTAGAATTGACTAGAAAAAATAAATTATAAAATTGAGAAGATGACACTACCTATGCTATAAATTGACCCAGATACAGTGCTTTATGCTTTCCAGAACCTTTTCACAAATGTTATCTCATTTCATCCTCATCCCTACCATAAGATAGGCCCAGGCAAGGTATTTTCATCCCCATTTGAAATATAGGGACAAAGAAGCCCAAAGACAATAGAAGTGTCTTGTCCCAAACAGTATAGCACTGAATTTGGTGTTGGGAGAACTGTGTTCAAATCCTGGCTCTTCTATTTACTATGTGTGTATTACTTTGATTAATCATCTTCTCCAAATATCAGTTTTTTCATCTAGAAAATTAAGGGGTTGGACTAGAGGTCCTCTAAGATCCTTTTCAGCTCTCTGTCTAAAATTGTATAATCTTATCGTCACAAAACTAATTATAGAGTTGGCATAAGAAGACAAAATTTCTTGCACCATTTAGTTCATATACTTAGAAAGATCTTCTCCTTCTCTTTAACTATTCAAATTTTATTCATTCTTCTAGACCCACCTTAAATCATATCTATTTGATGAAGCCTCCTTTGATTATTCCACTGCATACAGTTCTCTCCTCTTATCAATAGTCCACAACAAATGAATTTCAATTCATATTTTATATAGTAACTAACTCATTTATGTGAATTTTCTCTCCCCAACTAGTGTAATAGTTCTCTGAGGTTAGTTACTATGTTTACTCCAGAGATAGTTGGATTTAGTGGGTAGAGAACTGTACTTAGAATCAGCAAGTTTTTAGTTTGATTACTGCCTTGGATGCTTACTAGCTGTGAGATCCGGAGTGAGTCAAAACCTTTCTCAGCCTCAATTTGTCCAACTGTAAGTTAAAAATAATAATCATAGTATGAGATATATAATATGAGGATATCTGAAATATAAATAGGGTAATATGTCAAATAAAGTAATATGTAAAATATTTTATATTTCATAAAGGTAATAAATGAATAATTAGTTAATATATGATTTACCTAATAAGGTAACATGGAAAATGGCTTTGGAAACATTTTAATGTTTTTCATTGTTTAACCTCTTTCTCCTCTCTCCCCTAGAATGCCTCTATGCATATGGGCATAGGGTAGCTGCACAGCACAAAATTGAATTGGTTTTCACTTTAAGCTCTTCACCTTTCCTCCTATGATCTCAAGAGGCAAAGAATATAGGGGGAACCTGTAAACAGCAGCCTAGTCCATGAGAATCCAAAAGTCTAACCCTGAGTTGACCAAAAGGTGGTTGGAAGGGTAACAAGTCCATCATTGGTCACCAGCAAAGAGAAAGCCTGCAGGACTGTTTGCTTAGTCAATTGCAGCAGTGTTTTGCATTTATAAAACACTGCCCTTCTTTCCACATCCCCAAATACATGGCACATTACCCCAATGAGGATGGCTCCTGTCGCCACCCTGGAGCGACAGTCCCTGGGCTGATGAGGTAGCTCCCATCAGAGCCCATGGGGAGCAGATGCCATGAAGGGCTGCAGGAGCCTCCCACCTGGTGGCAGCTGTTGAACAGCTGTTCTGTCACAAAACAACTCAGCTTGAGATGAGAACTAGAAACTGGAGACAGCGCCTAAAGCCCATAAAACCGGAACCTTGTTTATAATGAAAGCTCCTCTCTCAGGCAAAAACAAAGAGGAAAAAAGACGTGGAGATAAAAACTAATGAGAGAAAAGGATTTTCTCATTTTTAGTAGAGCAACCACATGGTGCTATAATAGAAAGATTAGCGTGGTCTAGAAGTGAGAAACCCTGAGCTTTAATGTTGGATGTGATGCAAATTAGCAATGTCAAATATTTGTAAAGTACTCAGCACAATACCTGGCTCATAGTAGGCACTATAAAAATTCTTATTTTCTTCCCTTTTCTTAATGTGGCTTTCCACTGACATGTTGCCTCTCTGAACTCATTAATCTCATTGACAAAAGATGAGGGTTGAATTAGGTGTTATAGACTTAGTCCAATTCTAACCATTTTAAAGATTTCATATTAGAGTCTTAAAAGACATATGGACTATCTATATAAAATACAGCCCTATGCAGAGGTTGAAAAGACAGCTCCTTGCACTGTGTGATATAAGGCATGAGAGACATCTTCCCCCAGACCTGCACCACAGTGACCATAAGTTCAGTACAGATTCACTTCTTTGGGATATTGCCTCTAAGGGCCTTGTTAATGCCTGGTAAATAGCTTCCCTGAGAGGATTATTGCATTATTAATTCTTTGGCACCTAGCAACATGTCAACATAGAAAAATTGGTCAGAGTAATTTTTTTTTGTTTTATTTACAAATGGAAGGATAGAAAATAGTTTGTTTCATTCACAGTGTTTAGCAAAGGAGAGGTTAAAAAAAAAAAAAAGGGTCAGCCTTCTATTTAGGCCATGAATATGACCACCCATAGAGTATGATTTCAAAGTCTCGGGGAAAATCTTAATGTTTAAAAGAATCTTTTCCAATCTGCCTACAGATTTATAAAGTATGTTTGTTTTTTTCATTTTTGTTTGTTCTGCTTTGACCATCATTGATGCTGTTGTGTTCTTGTTGCTTCTGATACTGCCATTGTTGTTATGGCTTTTACCAGGGAACCAAAACTTCCTGTCATAAAGACACAAATAGTGAACACGTCCAGGCGCAACACAAACACAGAATTCATGCTAAGGTGTAAATGACTGATGTTAAGTCCTTTCCAGAGAGCAAGTTTTAACAGAGGAAAAAAAGGGACCTGATGTACTAAACACTAGACAGGTGATATGAAGGGAATTAAAGGACAAATGGGAATGGTAGCATTCTGGACAAGGTAGCTTCCATGTCAGCCATGAAGAAAGGGAAGGAGGAACTATCCATAGCTTTCATTTACCTAATAGAGCAGGGATTTAAAACTGAAAAAAATCCTTAAAGTCCATCTCTTCCAACTCCCTCCTTTCACAAATGAGAAAGCTTAAGTTACAAAGAGCTTAAGTAACTTTCTGAAGACTACACAAGTGGTAAAATAGAATAACCAGAGTTCGAATCCAGGTCTTTTTATTCTAATTTTACTGGAACAAGGTAAAAACATCTTTAGCTTTTTCCTTATAGGAACTGTTGCTACATGAAGGTGTTTAGCAGGATGTGTGAGTGTATGACAGATTTAGGTCTCGATTTAGGGAGAGAAACCTAAGGAGAACATGTAACTTTAAAAGATGATAGGAATGAATTGCTAATAGAATGTGGCACTTGTGAGCAATCCTCCATTCAAACCCAGACCTATCCTTTGGGCCTCTCATTATCTGGTTTTGCTGACCATTCTTTGGTTTCACACTATTCATTCTGCTTTCTCCATGGTATCTCCATGACTCATTGGTACTAGGGTTACTATAAATATGAACCCCTTGACTTACAAATTATGAGACTGATGTTCTTCTCTTTGATCTATTCTACTATTTATACATCCTGTCTCTGTCTCCCATTTACAATCTCAGATGGCTCTCCAATGCTTCACTCATACCATCTTAGTCACCCTATATTTCTTATTTTATTCCCCACCCAAATAAGGTTAAACTACAAATTTCCTCATCTGTCAAATGAGGATAATGATATTTGCCATCCCTTCCAAGCAGAGTTGATTTGCAGTTTTGTAAAAATTAAAGCACTATCATAGAATCACAAATTTTAAGAATTGAAAAAAGTACCATAGATGCAATCCATACTCAAAGAAACCCCCACAATAACATATTTGACAACTGGTCACCTTTTAAGTAAATATCCCCAGTGAGGGTGAACCCACCACTTAAGGCAGCCCATTCACTTTTATCTAGCTCTAATAATTAGATAGCTATAATAATTTTTCACTCCTCCCCTTGAAGTTTAAAGCGATCTTTTTGCAACATCCATTCACTACTCCTGATTTTAACCTCAAAATCAAAAAAAAAAATTGTTTGATTGTTCTTGAAAATGCAAGTCCTTCAAATATTTGAAGACTGCTATCGTATCCCCCCCAACCAGAGTCTTTCCTTGTCCAAGTTAAGCATCTCTAATTCTTTCAACTGGACTCTCATATGGCATGGATTCAAAACCTTTCACCATCTGGACATTCCCCAGATTTTCCATGTCTCCTATAAAATATGACACAAAGAATTGAATATAATACTTTAGTCTGACAAGGGCAAAGTATAAAGTGAATACCATTCTCTTAGTCCTGTATTCTATCCCTGTCTTAATGTAGCTCAGGATCATAGCCCAGTTATTTTTCACACAACTATTGATTCTATTGGTTCACGTTCCTCGATCTTGTACCTATAGTTTTCTCTTTTTTGCCCAAATATAAGATTTTACATTTATACCTATTGAATTCAAGCTTATTATAATCACCTCAATGCTCTAGCTTGTTGAGATAATTTTGAATTCTGACTGTTATCCAGTATGTTAACTATCCTCTCTCCTGGTGTTATCTGCAAAATTGATGAGCATGTTAATATGCCTTTAATTGGGTCATTGATAAAAATATTTAACCGGACAGATCCCTAAGGCACTCCACTGAAGACTTCTGAGCATTGAATCGCTAATGACTTCTCTTTCAGTTAGACCATTCAATCAGTTTTGTATTTAATTATATCATTGTTTAGTCTATGTCTCTCTTTCTTGTGCACAGGAGCATTGTGAGATACACTCATACACTTGAGTAATTATGATAGCACAATCAACAAAATCTTATAAAATGAATTCCCTAGATCATTTAATCAGTGTAGACAGCTAATATAATTCACCCAGATCACTTAGTTTATCTCATTTGCAGAATGATCCCATTGATTGTACTGATCAGATGAGCCAGTGCTAAGTTGACTTTTTTATTGGTCAGTCATTTTTTTTCAGTCATGTGTGACTCTTTGTGAACCATTTGGGATTTTTTTGGCAAAGATACCAAGTGCTTTGCTGTTTCCTGCTCCAACTAATTTTATAGATAAAGGACTGAGGCAAACAGAAATTTACTTCCCCATGGTGTGAAAACAGATTTGAACTCAGGAAGATGAATCTTCCTTTCTCTTGGCCTGGCACTCTATCCACTGCACTTCCTAGCTACCCTGAGTTGATCTGGCCTGTGTGAAATCGGTTGTAGATAAAGAGAATTATACTGCCCTTGCTCTTACAGGCTTATACTCCAATCTATAACCAGTGCCAGATTATCAAAGAGGCAAAAATAGATACTTAACTAGATGCCTTCAGTGTCTTTCTCTCTGAACAAAATGTTCAAGGAAGGATATTGATTCCAGCCAAAGTTGGAGAAGAAGTTTCAGAATAATAGTTAATATGACATTAATATGATAAACCTTAGTGTCAAACCTGGAAAGAAGGAAAGTGAAACCAGTATGTGAGAAGTAGTTTCTATGAAATTTTTCATGAATTGAGAAGAAAAGGCAATTCAAAACTCTGAGACATCAATATGCCCAAGCACGATAGAAGATAGTTCAATAAATGAATGATGCTAAGCCAGATCTTAGTTACTCAGATCTTGAGATTCAGAATTGCTACCACTGCCGCCAAGAAGAGCAAAGCCAATGAAATGGATATGCTAAGGTAATCAAAATAAATGAAAGACCAGCATAAGATAAGGCTAATTAGGGGAAATTTCTTCATAGAGTCTCTCAGTCTCTAAAGAACATTATGTATAATTTTTCAAAGACCAGCACTTGGCATTTTTACAGCAGGACATACATTCAATTCTAGTTGCTTCTCATAAATGAAGAGGGGCCATGATGTTTGAAAAACTTTAAATGAGTTATCCAAAATAAATGTCCGGTGGGTTAGGGAATGCCTTCTAAGTTTTTTCCTCACCCTTTAGCAAAATTACAATCTCAATTGGGCTGATAGTAAAATGGGCATGAACTTAATAATATTGGGAGCTGGGCAAAGATAAGCCAGAGGTATGAGAGAACCCAATGGATTTGGATTAAATATTAGACAGGGATAATACACAAAATACGAAATTCACAGCATAGAAAAATGAGATTTGATAGTAAGGAAGTTGTAAAAAATATCAGCAGGGGAAGAAATGATGAGAAGAAGAAAGGGAGAGGGTCTTTCCCAAGAACGATGCTAAGCCAGATCTTAGTTACTCAGATCTTGAGATTCAGAATTGCTACCACTGCCGCCAAGAAGAGCAAAGCCAATGAAATGGATATGCTATCAATGATGGAATATCTTGTAAAGGAGGAACATGACTTGGAAAATAATCATAAGACTTTCTTGGCTAGGATGCTTGAAACAGAAATAGAACCATCTCATCAATGATTTATAATATTGCTTTAGTGAGATTGGGCAGAACCTGGTGAAATACTGAGCAGAAAAGCAAGCTTTAATTGTCAGCAGACTAAAGACTTCAAGGGAGCCAACAGAGGGCAGAAGAGGGTCCCTGCCAGACTTACAATGCACTATTTTTAGGTGACATGTAGCCTAAGAATGAGAATATCAAAATTATAGAACTAAGAAACTTTCAGGAAAAGTTATTCTGTTATCAAATCACACTTGGAAGCTTATGTGTGCATTGTCAGCTCATGTCCAGTCTATTAGGGGCCAGAGTCTTCCAGACAAGATCTCTGGAAGATATACAGGTATTGAAAAAGGAGGGGAAGGAGAAGTAATAATTCCATTAGCTATTAATCAGAGCTAGAATGATTCCAAAACCAGAGTGCACTCTTCTGGGGTTATTTATCTTCCAATCTGACCATGAAATGAAAACACACATACAGATTTAGAATGTGGAGAGAATATGATAATTTATTTGTCTTTGATATTGACTTTTGATACTTTTATTGAAACCACTTTTGAATCCCGTTCTTTTTCATTCAACTAAGGACCAACACTGCTTTTTCATTCCCAGTTCCCTCATCTATTTCTTGTCAGACATCAGAAAGCCAACCAGACAAGAGGAAAGAGACATTCAAGGCCAGGCACTCATCTCATTATTTCAAAGCAGTCTTCTAGCTGTTGTGCCTGATTACCAAAACCCCAAACTATCTATGATTTTTTCCTAAAACAGCACTTTTATCATGTCAACCATAGCCCCAAAACATTCCATAGCCCCCCATAGGCAAGAAAATAAAAAGTAAACCTCTGAAAACTAAAGTTTAATTCCTCTTTTAATCTAGATTCCTTGCATATAAGTACATTTTATCTTCTACGATACATATAATCCCCCAAAATCAAACTAGCCCTCTCACTGTCCTGAATCAGCAGTAACTTTTTTTCCTGCTATTCCCCTTACCTGGAAAACATAATTTTCTTTATTAATGTTTACAAACATCATTTTAACAGTACATTTTATTTTATCAGAAAAATCTAAAAGGATTTGTAGTCATTGATGCAAGTGAAATGAGCAAAACTAGAAAGACAATTTATACAAAGACTTCACCATTTAAAAGAAAATACTTTTGAAAGACTTGAGAACTATGATCTACATATGAACTAGGCATGACTCCACAGGACTAATAATGATGAAGTATGTTTCCTCCCACTTGATTGCAACATGATAGATGGCAGATACAGGTTAGGACACATATTTTTTAGACAAGCAAATTGACCTTTGTTTTCTTTGAATGTGCTCATATGTTATAAGGAAGGGTTTTTATTTTGGAAGAAGGAAAGAGTTGAGAAGAAAAGGGCAATGAGTACAATGAAAAAAAGAAAAAAGGAAGGAGGGAAAGAAGGAAGGAAGGAAAGAGAAAAGGAAAGAAGGAGGAAAGCAGGGAAAGAAGAAGGGAGGGAGGAAAGCAGAAAAGGAAGGAAGGAAGGAAGGAAAGAAAGAAGGAAGGAAGGAATGAAAGAAAGAAGGAAGGAAGGAAGGAAGGAAGGAAGGAAGGAAGGAAGGAAGGAAGGAAGGAAGGAAGGAAGGAAGGAAGGAAGGAAGGAAGGAAGGAAAGAAAGAAGGAGGAAAGCAGGGAAAGAAGAAAGGAGGGAGTAAAGCAGGAAAGGAAGGAAGGAAGGAAGGAAGGAAGGAAGGAAGGAAGGAAGGAAGGAAGGAAGGAAGGAAGGAAGGAAGGAAGGAAGGAAGGAAGGAAGGAAGGAAGGAAGGAAGGAAGGAAGGAAGGAAGATTATACATTTTTAAAGTACATAGAAGAAAGTAAAAGAGTCAAAAGGAAACATAAACTGCACTGAGAATATATATGTGTGTGTGTGTGCCTGTGTGTGTATGTGATATATAGATATCTGCATTGTATATACATGCACACACATGCATGGATATATTTGTATGTACATATGAATTGTATAAATTCTATACTTCTATACCTATACATGTGCATATGTATGTGTGTATAGATATATTCTTTTCATAAAATATTCCCTCTCCATATACAATCCTCTATTTCTGACTTTATTTTCCTGTGGATGTGTGATTGGTTGCTCTTAAGCAGTTAGATGTAATAGTAGAGGATAGGTCATTGGACTTAAAGTCAGGAAGACTTCACTTCATGTCCTGACTCAAATAGCAATGTGACCCTTGGCAAAGCACTTAGCCCTTCTCAGTCTTGGCTTCTTCATCTATAAAATGGGAACAATAAAAGGACCTACTTCATAGGATTGTTGTGACAATCAAATGAGATAATAAACTGAAAATGCTTTCCAGATCTTAAAGTGCTATAGAAATGCTAATGATTATGAAGACTTTCAAGTTCCTATTAATTTTTAATAGCATAGCTTTGAGTTGTTAGTGAATTTCAATGAAACTATATATCTATGAAAGGTCATAAGTAAGTCATTTGAAAGATTCCTGAAAATCCATGTATTTCCCTATCTTTAGTTCTACCTAAAAGTTCATCCCATTTTCCACCTGTTTTCAAAGATTATCAATAGCAACTAATACTCATAGCCTCTAGGTTGTTCACTAACCTAAAGTACTTCCTCTGTGTCTAATTATTTGAACTTTTTGAGGGTATCTTTTCTTAGTCTTAATTGGATGGTATAGAGGATTGAATATTGAGATCATCTCAGTTCAAATTCCTCAGCAGAAAAAAAAATAGAAACTGTACTTTATTTTCTTTTATTATAGTTCTCTTCTATTTCTTTTTTTCCCCCGTTTTCTGGAGGCAATTAGGATTAAGTGACTTACCCTGGATCACACAGCTAAAAAGTGTTTGAGATCAAATTTGAACTCAGATCCTTCTGATTCCAGGGCCATACATTGCATTTCAAAACATTTACAACAAAAACTTCCCAAAACTATTAGAATTAGAGGGAGTAGTAAAAGTAAAAAAAGTTCATGACTACTTCCTGAAAAGCCCAAAATAAAAACTTCCAAGAATATTATAATTAAAACACAGCATTTCTAAGTCAAAGGAAAAAAATAAATATCGTAAGCAACTATAAAGAAAGAACTCAAGTTTGAAAGAATCACATTTAATGTCACAAAAGATTTCATAACTACCACTATTTAGGAGCAGAAAGTATGTAATATAGAACTTCAAAAAGCAAAAGATATATATCAAGAAACAAGAATAACTTATCCTGTAAAACTGTGAGATTCTATAAAGGGGAAATGGACTTTTAATGAAACAATGGAGTCTCACATATTCCTGATGAAAATATCAGTGCTGAGAGAAACTTTGAAATAAAACTATAAGAGTCAAGAGAAATATAAAAAGGTAAATGTGAATGACCAATTGGAATAGAGGATAAAAAGATGAAGTATTTCCATTTCAATAAGGAAAGTGATACAAGTGTCTCCTCAGAACCATAGTATCACCAGGGGTCATAGAGGGAATTAAATTAGACAAAGTACTTGAGTCTGGTTTTGATCATATTAAAACAAAGGAAAAAGAAGGGGAAAGAGTTTGAAGTGGAAATATATTCATCTTAATAGGGAAACAGGACGGAACAGGGAAAGAAGAAAATAAACAGAGGGTAGAGTCAAGGAAATATTAGGCATAAACAAAACAAACTAAGCATGGAGATGTACTATGAAGAAAGATTTTTAAAGGAAAGAAAGAAGTGATAAGAATTTATCATTGAAATGTGGGAGAAAGTGAAAGAAAATGGGCAGGGAGCAAAAAAAGAGTATACCGATTGGGGACAGCTAGGTGGGGCAGTGGATAGAGCACCAGCCCTGAAGTCAGGAAGACCTGAGTTCAAATGTGACTTCAGGTACTTAACACTTCCTAGCTAGGTGACCCTGGGCAAGTCACTTAACCCCAGTTGCCTCAACCAAAAAAAAAAAAAAAAAAAAAAAAGTATATTGATCACAGAGAACTGGTATTGATTGATTACAATGCTCTCACCATTTTGTTGTTTGTAAAAAAAAAAAAAAGAAAGGTAGTGGTAGAAAGCAGTATAAGAAAATAGGATTGCAATTCTTCCTTTGCAACAACAACAACAACAAAAATCAGTTCTGCCCACATATATTGTACCTAGGATATACTATAACATATTTAAAATGTATGGAAATGCCTGCCATCTAAGGGAAGGGGTAGAGGGAAGGAGGGGGAAATTCAGAACAGAAGGGAGTACAAGGGATAATGTTGTAAAAAATTACCTATGCATATGTACTGTCGAAAAATGTTATAATTATAAAATTAATAAAAAAGAAAATAAAATAATAAAAAAAAAGAAAATAGGATTGAAAGAGATACACAATTAATGATCTTAATTATGAATATGAATGAGATTAACTTTCATATAAGTGGAAAAGGATAGCCAAAATGATTAAAAAGTAGTATCCAACAATATGTTATTTATAAGAAACAACACATTTGGAAAAATGAAATTTCTCACCAACATTTAAAAAGGGACTATAGCAAAATCTAATATGCTTCAGTTAAGCTCACAAATTAGAACAGTAAATGAACTTACATGAGACCATAACAAAAATAAATTTAATTAAAAGAGACACATAAAAGGTACCATAAAATGAATTAATATCAATATTTAATATGAATATACCAAATGACATAGCATTTAGAAACCAAAAGGAAAAGTTAAATAAAATTAAAGGACAATAGGCAGTAGTTGGAGAACTCAATGTACTTCATTTCAGTCTTAGACAAATCCAACAAAAATAAACAAGAAAGAACTTAAGAAACTGGACAGAATTTTTTAATGACTAGGTATGATAGATTTCTGGCAACTACTGAATGTGAATAAGAAAAAGTATATATTATTTTAGCAGTATATGGTAATAAAAAAAAAGTTTTAGGAGCTGAAAAACTTCATAAACAAATTTTTAACTCAGAAAAAATTTAATAAATCTTTGCAGTAAAAATATGTTCAGCAAGGAAATTCTGAAGAAAGGATTAAAATTAACTGTCATTTAAATTTTAATTGACAGGTCAAAGAAAAAATCATAGAAACAATAGATAATTTCGTCAAAAACAATGAAAACAATGGAAAAAAACACCAAAATTTGTGATATGCAGCCAAAACAACCTTTAGAACGATTTATACCTCTAACTGTTTTTATTTTAAAAAATAAATAATAGATCTTGGATACATGACAGATCTTTTTTAAAAGTTTTGTTTAAAATAAACAATTTTAAAGAGAAAATTAAAATTGCATTTTGGACCTTGAGAGAGAGAGAGAGAGAAAGAGAGAGAGAGAGAGAGAGAGAGAGAGAGAGAGAGAGAGAGAGAGAGAGAGAGAGAGAGAGAGAGAGTTCACGGCAAATAAGGAGTAGGGCGTATCACAGAAGGTAAAACTGAAAAAAAAATCATTACATAAAATTTATTTAAAAATTGAATAAAATCCTTCTAACTACTTAAAAAATAAATTATTAACTAGCTTCACAGAAAAAGTTCTCATTTCCTAGATATAGTAGATACTGATTCAAATTTATGTGCGGAAAGGTGCTATAAGAACAAGAGCCATTACCTAATTCATAAATAGCCAAAGACACGAACAGTGATTTTCAAAGGAAGAAATACGATCTAACCGCACCTATATTTCTGAATGTTCCAAATTACTAATAATTTGAGAAAAGCAAATCACATTTATCAGATTAATAAATGTCCAAAAAAGAAAAATGAATAATAGTTTAAGGACTATGGAAAATAGGCACATTAATGCATTATTGATAGAACTCTGAATCTTATTTGAAAAGAAATACAGGACCATGACTCTAAAAGCCTATTCCCCAAAAAGAACAAAGATTTGAGATCCATATGTATAAATATATGTATATCTAAGGATATACATGTATATATATGTTATAGCATTTCCTTTTACATTAATAAATAGATAACGATCCATATGTATATTTAAGGATATATATTGTAGCATCTCATTTTATAGTAATAAAAAAATCTTATAGTAAAATGGTGATGTCCATAGGGGAATGGCAGAACATATCATAATAAATTAATGTAATAGAACACTGTTAAGAAATAAAGGAAAATGTAATTTCAGAAAAACCTAAGAAGACTTATCTGAATTGATATAAAGTGAGGAAAACAAGGAGAACAATTTTAACCATTATAAAAACATTGTAAAAACAAATAATTTTGAAAAACTTAAAACATCTGATCAATTCAACAACTGACCAAGATTACACCTAAATTATACTGCATACCTCCTAACAGGAATCATGAATTCAAGATATAAAATAAAACATTTTTTTGATATAGCCAATAAGGGAATGGAATATGCTTTACTATGGATGTTTGTAACAAGACTTTTGTCTTTCTTTTTTTAGTGAGCAGATTTATGAACGAGGTGAGACAGAAAGTTAATGATTATTAATTAAAACAACTAAATGTGGTGTTTTGTTTTCAGAAGCAAGGAATGCTTATTCAACTATGGCTCTTGAGGATCTTAAAGGAAAAGAAGGATTGGGATTTGGAGTGACCACATCTAAAATAAGAAATATCTACAGTGTTCTTAGAAATGAAAAATCAGTGAATTACTACTTCCCAGGGTCTGAAAGAATAGTGAACAGTGAAATATCAGTAAGTAAGAGTTTTATTCTTCTGTTGTTTGAAGAGCAATATTAGAAGGAGAACTGTATTTCCCATAAATACAGGAAGACTCAGTAGGACACCTATGAAAAGGAGGTGATGCTGATGTCCCCTGCTGGGTGCTATTCAGAATTGCAGGAAAACATGAGAATATCTGATATCATCATCATCTGATTTGATGACCTAATCATGGTTCTAAGTGAATGAGATTCTTATACAGATCTTTATTTTTTTTCCCCCCTGAAACTGAGGTTAAGTGACTTGCCCAGAGTCACACAGCTAGGAAGTGTTAAGTGTCTGAGACCAGATTTGAACTAGGGTGCTCCTGAATTCAAGGCTGGTGCTCTATCCACTGCACCACCTAGCTCCCCCTATACAGATCTTTAGAAAGGAGATAATATAGAGCTCCTTTATGAGTTCCACTTGAGTTTTTTTTCAAAGGAAAAAAAAATACTTCCCTTCAATAATTTTGTGTATTGAGTATTTGCAAGGGAAGTTGGATCAGTACATTGGAAGTTGTCAGGAGGTTATTTTTTTCAGATAGTCTGGGGCAGGTTAAAAGCCAGAGGTGAGAAACTCCCCAAAGTAAAACTTGGTTATTCATGTGATGAAAACCTTTGACAAAAAGGTTATAAAAGTTCACTCACTACACAGAATTCTAAGAAAATGAGTGACTGACTCAGAACTCTGACAGAGCAGTTGTTTATTTTGAATATGACAAGCTGCTGAATAATGAAGCAAAAAGAGAATACAATATGCTTTAGTGATTTTTATATGAAGAACTGAAGAACTGATATCAAAAGTTGGTAAAGTGTGGATAATAGAATTGTTCTATCATTAAGGGACAAATGTAATTTTAAGTGATCATAGAAGGTGAGAAGTCGGTTACTAACCATAAGCTAAGGTGGAGTCACTTGCAGAGAAAATCTCCAGATCTAAAACCAGAAATATAAGAGAGAAATGAAAAGATAGATTTTAAAACTGAATTAAAGAGTTTGACACGGTACTGTCACTTATTGCTAAGAGGAGTAAGTCCAGCTGAGCAAAGGAACAGATTGGGAGCAGGGATGCAAAGAAATCACCCAGAGGATCAATTAGTTTGGCTGAGACATGGGACTCAGAGATGTTAGTCAAGCACAGTGTAGACCAATTCAGCTTAGCAGCAGAAACATCTGTTCAAGAGAGAAGCTATATTCATCAAGGAACTTTTATGGACAGCTCCCAAGACAAAAAAAATATGCTGGAGCTAATAGTTACAGAGTTGTGATGCCCCTGTCAAATAGATTTTTCTCATTCATGTTCTCTTTGCCAATTTTTTTGTGACCACTTGCTCTCTCACACCCAGAAACTAAGACCACTGATGAGAGGGTATGGCCCAGGTTTATATATGGATTATGAAGTATTAATTATTCTTTTATTTGCTTTAGTATATGAATATCTGTGACATTGTCATTTGTTTTACTTTATTTTTAATAGTTATGTTAAAAATATTAAAATGTGATCAGTATAAGTCACTGGATTTGTATAAATGAAAACTTGTTTAAGAGGACTCAAACTATAGTGATGGAGAAGGGATGTTTCCAGGGGACACTCCTTCAACAAGGTCACCCCTAATACCCTGATATCATTTGAGTGTAATCATGAGGTAATGGTCCTTCTCTGGGAACCCAGATATGCCAGTCTGAGATTGTAATAGAGCAAAAATTAACCCAGAGAGTGATGGAGGTCCTAGATTGTGGGTCTATACAGACATTCTACACACATGCTATTTTGATCATCAAAAGAGTATTATAGACAACAAGGAGACAAAATTCTCTAAAGAAATTAGAGAAAAGAAAAATTAGTTTATATGAGTGGATCCAGGAAAATTTTCTGAATAAATAGCCTATAATCTGGCCCTTGAAAGAAGAGAATTTCAACATGTGAAAATGAAAAAAATGACTTGAGAATTCTCTAAAGAGACCTATGATTTATATGAGGCAACTTACATGTATCTCACTTTTGTTTTAGAAAAATGAAGAACTTTCTAACTAAAACTGACAGTAAAAGAGGGATGTCCCAAAAGGTAATGAACTCTCATTACTAGAAGTATTCAAGAAGAGGAGTTTCTTAGTACTTAGAACCAGCAGGATCTCTTCAATCAATCAATCTCATTCCTTCATTTTACAGATGAATTAACTAAGGTCCAGAAATGTGAAAGTTTCACATGGTCACACAATTGTAGGTCCAGATATACATTCAGGTCTTCTGCTTCCATATGTATGAATTGTTTTTTTTAAAAATTGTTTTAAAAAACCTTGACCCATGAAAATCCTACTCCTCTCTTAAGACCCAATAATCTGCTACTTCTATAAATTCTCTAAATTCCCCCAGCCAGATTTGAACCCTCCCTTCCTTTTAGCTCTCAAGATTTTACTCATTCTAACGTTAGAGCTTTTCATGTTTCCTTAACCCTTTTTTAACTTTTTTCTTGAAGGCAATGATTCTGTTTTACTAATTTTTGTATCTCCCAAAAAAGCCTTTATCAACATTTCTAGGAATTACTTTGAATTTGAGAGTGTAAGGAATGGATCAAAATAAATGAACTGCATAATAGTAAGATCCAACATTTATATCACTTTAAAGTTTGCAGAGCATTTTATATAAGCTATGTCTTTTGAACCTTTCTACAATCTGGTGAGGTAGACATGATTGTATCACTTGAAGAAACTGAATTTGGGGGCAATTAGCTGCCTTGCTTATGGTTCCAAAGCTAGTATCAGTGAATATTTGAACTTGAGATTTCCTCCAAAGTCCAAGTCATGCATTCAATAATTCACTTAACTTGTGAAGAATTTTCCATTTAAATTCATTTACTTGCTCCTCCCAGTGGGTGATGGAACTGTGTGTTACTTAAATCTCAATGTGACTCCCTAGCCTAAGCAACAGCTATGACAGCTTCCCTGGCTTCCTTTCAAGTCCCACCTAAAATCCATCAACTACAGGAACTTTCCTTAATCCCTTTAATTCTAGAGCCTTGCCGCTGTTAATTATTTTCTATTTATCTTCATATATAGTTTATTTGAATATAGTTGTTTGTATGCTGTCTGCCCCATTATATTCTGAGGTCAAGAGAAAGAACTGTCTTTTGTTTTTTGTTGTTTTTTTAAAATAAATGTTTTTGAATGAATTAATAATTGACAATCTATCATTTATACCAACAAAAGGTTATTTTGCCTTGTGTATCTGAGCACATGTGTACATGCAGTGTGTTTATGCATGCATAAGGAATATTTAATCAGATTATTATACTTTTGTTATTTTTATATTTTTTATACATTTCCTATTAGGCATATTCTTTTAACAGTTTATCTTTTTCCATCTGTTCAGGTTGTCATTTGTAATTTCTCTGATGCCCAATTCTACAAGTTCTCTCACTTGCTTTTAACGTGTTGTTTATAATCTGCTGGAGGTTGAGAAACCAGATATCCAAAGCTATTAAGCTAAGTTTTTGTCTACTAGAGCTTAAAAATTGAACTAAGGTTTTTAGGATACTATAGGTACATCTGAGTCAAGAGGCCTGCATATAATCTTCACTCCATTCTTAACTATTTGTAATTTTAGGCCAGTCAATTAATCTGTCTGATCCTCAGTTTCCTTTCTGAAAATAATCAGAGATCAATAATCTCTGAGGTCCTCAGCAATTGTAAAACAGTATTATGCTAACAATCTCTGACTGCGATATACATAGATAGATAGATAGATAGATAGATAGATAGATAGATAGATAGATAAATAGATATGTGTATATATATCTATATATATATATATATATATATAGGTATATATAGATATATATATGTACAGCACCCTCAAAAGCCAATCCAAAGAATTCATTATGAGAAAGGTAAACAAATGACCCATTCACATATGCAATAGTATTAATTATAGTCATAATAAGATTATATATGTATTTTATATTTTATTTATAATTAGATCTATGATTTTATTGGTATGAAAAATCTCAGTGAGGAAAATCTTTCTTTCTCATTGTACATCTGAATCTTTTTTGCAACAGAGTCTTAGGAAGATGCCTTAGTCACTGAGAGACTAACTGACTTCTCCAGGGTCTCCTAGCCAAGATTAAGAAATGGAACTGGAAATAAGATCTCCCTGTGTCCTAGGGAGATTCTATCTACTATGTCATGCTGTCTTTCATTAGGTTTTTTTTTTTTTTTTTGCAAATATATATGTAGGTATGATGTCTATATAAAAAACTGAAGCAGTGCAGAAAAACCCTCATACATTCATCATCATAGATAACCAAATTTTCCAAATAACTAGAGTTATTCATTTTTGCAGAACTGAAGTTTACCCCTTTAAGCATTTTTTTCAAAATTTGAATGGAAATCTTTCTAAAATATATTTATCCATTTCTTTGACATGTCCTCAACAATATACAGAACAGAACTGAATTCTTCTTTGATAACCAAGAGTCATCTGTCACTGTACTGTGCCTAATGCATATATTTTGATGCTGTGTCTGTGTGTGTGTGTGTGTGTGTGTGTGTGTGTGTGTGTGTGTGTAGGTTTGCCCCTACACTAAATGAGCCCAAGCTGACTTCCTTTCTGAATTCCATTGTGTTCTTTTGACAATGTATCTTTTTTCATCCTCTGGTCAGGCTGTCATTTGTCATTTCTCTCATGTCCAATTCTAAAATTTTTCTCATTTGCTCCTAAGATGTTGTTTATAATCTCTTAGAGGGTGGGAAACCAGACATCCAAAGCTATTAGAATTATATTTGTATTAAAAGTAATAGGCCCTAAGTAAGGAAGATCTCTCCCATAAATATAGTGCATGGACTTTTTGACATCTATCCAGGGAGCTCTTATAATTCTTTCTTGTTGTTTAGCTTTGTTTTCTAGATAAACAAAGATGTTTCTGAATTCCTGGTAGATGAAATATTACTCTATTTTTTAAATTTTATTTTTTTTCTAATTACATGTAAAAATATTTTTTACATTTGCTTTTTTTTTTTTAATTCTGAGTCTCAAATTGTTTCCCTCCTTTCTTCTACTCTCCCTTCATTGAGAAGATAGGCAATTTGATATAGCCATACTTCTGTATTAATGAAAAATACATTTCCATCTTAGTCATGTTGTGAAAGAAACACAGGCCAAAAAATTCAAGAAAATTAAAGTTTGATAAAAGTATATGAAGTATTACAAAATAATTTGATAAGGAGTTACCAACTAAAGTTTATTTTAAAATATCTTCAAAACAGTTTATTTCAAGAATATGAACAAAATGCTATCAATTTGATAATGTGGGAATTGTGTATATACAAACTCATATATTCAGATAAAGTAATTAATCACAGAATTGAAGAATTAGAAGACATGTCCAAGACTATTCAACTGAATCGGAATCTATGCAGAAATCATTCACATAACAATCTTAGCAAATGATCTTCCAACTTTCACTGAAAGACCATGTATTTTGTTGTTGATGTTGAGGCAATGGGGATTAAGTGACTTGCCCAGGGTTACATAGTTAGGAAGTGTTAAGTATTTGTGATCAGATTTGAACTCAGGTTCTCCTGACTTCAGGGCTGGTGCTCTATCCACTGAAGAAGGTGCCCCTTCTTCACCTATCATTTTTAATGAGATTTGATCTCATAAAGTCCATTCTATTTGAGGATGATTTTAATCGTTATGAAGTTTGTCCCTATACTGAACTGAATGCCAATTCTCTATAACTTCTACTCATTGGCTTTCATTTAGCATTGATATATTCTAACACTTTTCCACAGGGAAAACCTTACAAATGTATGAATATAGTAATCACCTCCATATATTTGCTATTTCTAATCCTGAACCTTTTCTTCCTTACAGCACTATTTGAGTTTTCTTATTGTGCTGTTAGCCCTTTTATGGTCACATTCTAGCTTTTCAATATTCTTAAAATGGGGCATCCACAACTGTTAGGATTACTAAGTGAGAACTGAGGTTTTCTGGACAATTACAAGGTGAGAACTCAGGTTGACTTGATAGAGGGGGCAAGCTCATTGGCTGGGGTGGTTCTTCCCAGAAGCCCTTGCATTATCCCACGCCCATTCTCTGGGAGAATAAAAGAGAGGACTCTCAGAGAAAGAAGAGGACTCTGAATTGCATCAGGCTTGACGGGGCTCTCTGCAGGAAGGGAAGTCACTTCTTTGGACAAGAGTTAACAGCAACTGCCTGGAGACAACGGTTCATTACAGGAAGAAGAATCTGTCGGAGAGATTTGAGTAGAAGACACAGCAGATCTCTTCCCAGAGAGCGATCCAGCAGCTTCTAGAGACGACAGCTCGCTACAATTGGCGCCCAACGTGGGGCCAGGACTTTTGCTTATCCTGACAAGAGGAGCTAGGCCAGACCTTTGCAATTTGGCGCCCGAACAGGGACAGACACAGTCCTGATTCCAGTGGAAAAGCTTCCGATCTAGATCTCAGTCTCTCTGACCCAGAACCGTGAGTAACGAGGAAACTTTGTTAAAGATTAAGTGAGTGTCTGACTGTGGCTGATCAGACCAATATGATCTCAGAATGCTCTGCCACAGGTGGGACACAAATGGTTCATATGAACATTTGGGGGTAGTTCCTTAATTTTTGTGCATTTCGAGTTTTCTTTGGGATAATTTAATTCTGCTTTGCTCCTAGAGCACAGCACCTTCTCTGATAAAAGCACTCCATGCTGGGTGGTCCTGTGTCAGTGTCTCCCGTGTCATACAAGCAAATCTAAAGTTCTTATGAGAAATCTTGAGAGTGTCCTTGCATCACTTTTTTCTGACACACCTTCTTAACCTGTGTGAGTTCTCCATGAAATAATTTTTTTGACAAGTATATAGTTGACATTCAAACAATGTGACCAGCCCAGTGGAGTTGTGCTCTCTGCTGTAGAGTTGATATGCTTGGCAGTTTAGTTCAAAAAAGGACCTCAGTATCTGGTATTTTATCCTTCCAGGTCATCTTCAGAATGTTCCTAAGATGATTCAGATGGAAGCAATTCAGTTTTGGTAGACTGTCTAGGTATCACAATATATGACAATTAAGTCAGCACAACAACTCAGTAGCCCTTCAGTTTGGCAGTCAGACTAATATCCCTCCTGTCCCACACTTTCCCTTGGAGCCTCCCAAACACTGAGCTAGCTCTGACAATGCATGTGTCAATCTCATTAACAATGTGGACATCCTTGGAAAGTAAACTGCCAAGGTAAGGTACCTTACTCAGGAAGATGAGTCTTCCTGACTTCAGGACTGGCACTCTCTCCATTCTAGCTATTATTATTAGCATTAGAAATAGAATTTACAGGTCTTTTGCCCTCAGCAAAGTCATTAGGATCATCATCATCATTATCATCCACTTGTACAGCCCTTTAAGATTTGCAAATAGTTTTACAAATATGATTTTATTTGATGCTCAAAACAGTCTCATGAGAGTGGTAATATAAGTGTTTTATACGTGAGAAAAATTGGGGCATACAGAGTCTAAGTGAATAGCTCAGGGTAATACAGCTAGTAAGTACCTATGCTAGGATTTGAATTTCGGGATTCCTGACTACAAGCCCCAAATCCTATTCACAGTGACACTTAATGGCATTGCCAAGTTTCCCTCATTTCCTCCTAAATGCATCAAACCCCACTTTCTACTCGCTGCCTTTTCTTATCCCTCTTAGCTTCTGGTTGTTATTCAGTGGTGATTATTGTTATTCAGTTTTCATGACCTCATGTACCATACTGTCCATGGTATTTTCTTGGCTAAAGAAATTTCGCCAGTGAATTAAGGCAAACAGGATTAAATGACTTGTTCAGGGTCATACAGCTGGTAAGTATCTGAGGCTGGATTTGATTCCATGGTTAGCACTTTATCCACTAAGTCACCTAGCTGCCCCTCAGCTTCTAGTATGGATTAAATTTTTTTTCTTAAGGACCAGGACTTAAACCAAAACCAATCTAATTCTCATTAGCCACCAGTAGCCCTAGGTGAAACCCCATTTGGTCATTGCTTGGGTCCTGACTGATTCAGATTGAATATAAATTCAGATTGAGAAAAGCAGCCATTTCTGCTTTGGCCAGAAACTCTGAGGATCTTCCCCTCCTGGATTTATTTAATTAGTTGGTTGATTCTTTTACTCAATTGCTACCTAGCCTTAGTCACTGAATGGATGCAGCTTCAGTCAAACTGAGACCTGTTGAAAGAACTTAGTTTAAAAAGGCCCAAGTTTCCCATTGGATCCAGAATCATCTCACATGGTCCTAATCTATATCTTGCCACTGACCCCAGATGGCTCTGGAGGGGAAAGTGAGGCAGGTGACCTTGACCAGACCTCCCTCACTTAAATCCAATTCCCTTGCATGTCATGACATTTCCTTCCTGATGTCATGGATCTTTTGGTGAAGGAAGAACAAACAACAACAACAATACTCCCCCAAAAAAACACCTTGTGTTTTTATGGAGTTTTTCTGTACTTATGCATCTATATGCCTTCATCGGATAGAATGTGAGGTCCCTGAGGGTAATGTAATTACCTAAAACATGTAATGTCTTACTTTTATCTTTGTATGGTAGTCCACTCATTACACCCAGTATAGTTCTGGGGCACAGTAACCACTTAATAAATGCTTGTTTATTGATTGACACTTGTTGCACAACTACATGGAGCCTAATCAGGAAACAAATGTGATATTTTTTTCCCCAATGTGCTATTGCTTATACAATTCATTTTACTCTAAATACATAATTCTTCCTTCCTCATTTACATCTTGCTCACTTTTAGGGGTCTACTTCAAGATTTGACTCCTCAAGAAAGCCTTCCCTGACTATACTTCTTGTCTACCTACAGCACATATTCTAAACCACATAGTGTTTATACTTTACAGTATTTTTTTCTAAATGGCTTATGTGTCTCTTTTGAATGCAACAAGGCAGAAATCTGTTTAAATAAGGAGAGCTAACATTTCTATAATGCTTTATGGTTTGCAAAATGGTTTACAGTTATCATCTCATGTTATTTCATCTTCTTAGGATCTGGATAAAGTAGATAGTAAAAGTATTATTACCTACATTTCATAGATGAGGAAACTGAGGCTTAGAATTGTTTTATAGGTTACCCTAGGGCTACAGGTAGAGAGTGATAGACTTTAACTCAAAGATCAACATGATCATAAGTAGCAGTTATACAGCACTAAGGTCTGCACAGTCCTTTACATGTGTTATCTCATTTGATACAACAACCCTGTGAGTAAGAATGCTTTTTATTCCCATTTTATAGATGAAAAAACTGAGGCTGAGAAAAGTCAAGACCCAGGTTCATACAGTTAATAAGCATTTGAGGCAGGATTACTGCCTGTATGGTAGTCCGCCCATTACACCCAATACAGTGTCTGGTACACAGTAGTAATTTAATAAAGGCTTATTTACTGATTGACACTTTTTGGACAAGCAGGTATACATGAAGACTAATCAGGAAGCAATGTGAGATTTTCTCTCAAAAGCAATAAAATACATAACATATACTAATAATTATATAAATAATATATATGTAATTATATAATCATTTTTCTCTACTGGTAGCCCAATGGTCCATTGGATAAAGTGCAAGATCTAAAGTCAGAAAGACTCAACTGTCTGAGTTCAAATCTGGCCTAAGACACTTATTAGCTATGTGATCCAGAAGTTAAAATATTCACATTGTCTGCTTTATATAAAACAAGATGTATTTTCAAGTTCAAGAATGTTTTCAGGTCCATTCACTCATTCAAGTAAGTATTTTGTAGTTGTTTTTGTTGCTCACTCGTTTCAGTTGTGTCCAATAATTTGACTTCTACTCTCCTTACTCCTTTACTTCACATGAAGTTCTGGTCTCAGAAAGCAGAGGAGAATTAGCCCTCATTAAAAATACAGGGTTGATATGTGGGTTGATACCTGATAATTGGATAAATCCAATTAAATCTTTCTCATCTGCCTACTAAAATGCCCTCACTATTTCAGAAAACTGCTCTTTAGCCAAATCTCCTCCTATCTTGAACTTGTAAAATTTATTTTTGATCCCAAGTGTAAAACTTTGCATTTACCTCTATCAAATTCCAGTTTAATAGAATCAGTCCAATGTTCTATTCTAGAAATCTCCTTAGATATTTATAATGTCATCCAGAAAATTAGTTATCTTCAAGGAAATGAATTCAGCACTGTTTTCAAGTTCATTCACTCATTTCAGTTGTGTCTAACTCTTTCTGACTCCTTTTTGGGGGATGTTTCTTGGCAAAGATACTGAAGTACTTTGCTATTTACTTTGCCAGCTCATTTTTCGAATAAGGAAACACTAAGCTTTGTGCCATCTGTAAATTGGATAAGCATGTTATTTATCCCTTCATTCAAGTCATTGGGTCAAGCATAGATTCCTGGGGGTCTCACCAGTGAAACTGAGCTATTAATGATTATTATTTGTGTTCAGATCCTCAAAGCGCTACAAATCCACTACACTGTATTCCCTGGACTGAATGTTTTCATATTTTCCTCAAAAATTCCATGAGAGACTTTATCAGAAGTATTGCTAAAATCAAAATAGCCAATAGATTCCTTTGATCTATTGTAGAAATCTATTCTTCCTCTTCTCACTACTACTACTACTATTACTACTACTACTACTACTAATAATAATAATAATAATAATAATAATAATAAAAATGAGATTAGTCTGTTATTAGCTATTGTTAATGAAATCTTGCTGGCTCTTTATGATTACCACTTCCTTTTCTAAATTATCACTAGACTTTCTTAGACATTATAGAATTTTTCCAAGAATACAGCAGAAGAAAGAATCTGCTACCTTTTCCTTTAAAAAAATAGGTACTATTTGCCCTTTTTCCAGTTCTGCTATGCTACCTCTGTTCTCCATGACTTTTCAAGGTGATAATGGTAAAACAATCACATTTTGTAGTTGTTTCATTGTCCTGGGTGAAATGAACTCAACAAGGGCAATAGGTAATTTCTCACTGTTTCTCTACTTATTTAGAGTTTCAACTCTCTACTAGTCATTTTCTTTGGCTCTTTTAAGCACAAAGATCACTCCCCTTGAAGAAGAAAAACAATAAAAGAAAGTTTCTGAAAAAGCAGAGAATCTAAGACAGGAATTCAAGATTCACTAGCAGCAAAAGCCTAGTTTCAGTTTTGCCCCCTGTTATCTTTACCTCCAGTCATTGATGTACACCTCATTCATTTGCTTTCTTCTCTACAAGGAAATGAATTCAGTGCTTAGTGTTTTCAGGTCCATTCACTCATTCATTAAGTATTTTGTAGTTTTTGTTGCTCACTCATTTCAGTTGTGTCCAACTCTTCATGACTCCTTTTTTGGGGGGTGTTTCTTGGTAAAGATACTGAAATGCTTTACTATTTACTTTGCAGTTCATTTTGCAAATAAGGAAATACTAAGTACCCACAGGGCAATTAGGTGTCAGAGTGGATAGAGTGCTAGACTTAGAGTTAGTAAAAATTACCTTCCTGAATTCAAATGTAGCCTCAAACTCTTACTGGTTGTGCAACTCTGGGCAAGTCACTTAACTATGTCTGCCTCAGTTTCCTCACCTATCAAAAGATATGGAGAAGGAAATAGCAAACCATTCCAGTATCTTTGCCAAAAAAAAAAAAAAAAAAAAAAGCTTAAATGAGGTCATGAAGAATCAGACAATCGAAAATGACTGAACAATGCAAAGCACTTACTATAGCATATGGCAAGCACTGTGCTAGGTTCTGGAGATAGAAAGATGAAAACAGACAGACCCTGTTTTCTGTTGTTGAATCTGTGGGGTGGGATTGGGAGTGTGTCGAATGCAATGGGGGTTAAATGATTTGCCTAAAATCACACAACTAGCTGGTCCCATGTGTCTGAGGCTGAATTTGAGTTCAGGTCCTCCTGACTCCACTGCTGGTGCTCTAGCCACTGTGCCTCTTTTCATTTCTTTTTACATGTTATTAGAGGGAATGCTTAAGTTCCTAACTGCAACATACATTTTTATTTTTTATTATCTACAAGTATTTTATTTTATTTTTAATAATAACTTTTTTATTTTCAAAATGCATGCAAAAATAGTTTTCAACATTCACCCTTGCAAAATCTTGTGTTCTAAATTTTTCTCCCTCCTTTTCCTTCACCCTCTCCTAAACAGCAAGTAATCCAATATATAGCATACCCTTTATTAACAAAAATAACCACTCAAACTTACATTAGTGGGGAGAATATATGCCCTCATATAGTATATGAGTATGATTATCTTATTTTAGAGAGGAAGAAGAAAGATCAGAGATGCACTGGCTAGTCCCCAGTCACACCATCAGTAAGTATTTGATTTATGCTTCAATCCCAGGGGTTCTCCCTTGGTTTCCTGTGTTCTTTCTTCTACAATACTCATCATGTTGCCTTGTGTCCCACTTCAAAATTAAATTGTGACTTTAATAGGAATGTAGTCTCAGAATTTCAAGCTTTGAAGAGATGTTAGGAATCATTTAGGTCAATGCTCTCATTTTACAGAGAAGAAAACTAAGGCCCTCAGTGGTAACTCTCCATTTTTCCCTCAGCAATGCTATTTGGTTTCCACTCCAGGGAACATCATGTCTCACCCAGGTTAATAAACTGATCACTTGAAATCTCATCACCATTCTAATTAACTCAGCTCTTGATACCCAACACCTTCTCAACTCCATCGGTTGCCTCTTGTCTCTTGTTGAAGGGCTACAGAATGGAACCCTAAATTCCTCCGGAAGCTTTTCTTTATAAAGGTCTAGGATCTGGACTTTATAGGGAATTCTCAGTTTTCTATCAGCAGCTCTGCTTGGTTTTAACTGCATGGAATATTATACTCTCTGCATGGGGTACAATCTACTAATCCTCCCTGCCACTTTTCTATTTTCTTTTGTGCATTGTCTTACCCCCTTAGAACAGAAACTCCTTGTAGATAGGGGCTATCTTTCTTTTAGTTATTTATATCTTTAGTGCTTATCACAGTACTTGGTACATAGTAGGTCTTAATAAATGTTTACTGAATCACATGGAATATCTCGACTTAAGCTTTTCTACTATTTGCAAACTTTTTTTTTTTTTAAGGCATCTATAAAAGGGAAAGGCATCAAGTCAAGCAATGTAGCTGGCACAGTGGAGAGAATACACACCTCTCAGATTAGCTAAGATGACAAGAAAAGATAATGATGAATATTGGAGGGGATGTGGGAAGTCTGGGATACTAATGTATTGTTGGTGGAGTTGTGAAATGATCCAACCATTCTGGAGAGCAGTTTGGAACTAAAAAAAAAAAAAAAAAAAAAAAGAAAATACATCAATTCAACACAGTGTGGGAAACACTTTGGATTAATTGTCAGAGGATACAGGTTTGAATTCTGGCTCTGTCATTAATACTGTGACCTTGGGAAAGGGACTTCAATGCTCTGAGCCTTGCTTTCCTCATCTATAAAATGGGAACAAGACTTGTTCCACCTACTTCCTAGCTTTACAAAGGAAGTGCTTTCTAAACCACAAAGTACTCCATAGATGCCAGTTATTATTTGCATGAAGATTACAGATGTAAATCAAAGACTATTGCATGTTACAGTGAATGTCTGCTCAATTTATTTTAATCAAAGTCTTCATTCATTCAGTCTTTATGTACAGGATCATTTTTATCCAGTATAAAAAGCAATTTTCATATGCGTTTTCATTGAGAAAATACCATATGTGCACAGAATGAGCAAAAGTTTTATTTCCCTTTTTTGCCTCTTCCTCTACAAATGCATGGGCTTCCTTTGCCCTTTCTGCTTTCTGTATCTCATTTCCTGACCTCTGGCTCCTGAGCTAAAAAGGGGGTGAAAGCCACTTATTTATTGGGCTAGTCCTGTATACCTGACACCCTAAAATGTCCAGATCTCAGCTTCTCCTGCTCCAGGTTATTTATCACACTTTTGTTGTGACTTTTCACTGTCTCTTACCTTGATCACACTCTAATTAGAAATAGTGAGAGATGACCCCCAAATTGTACCATAACCCAATTTCTGGAGAGAGGCAATGATTGTGGTAGACAGAAAATGGTGCTTTCTTCTTTTGCACCTTATGAACCTTTCCCCCATAGGAAAGATGGCAATGGCCTTAGTCCATTTGTTCTAATCTCTTAGGAATGTGTTTTGCTGTTTCAGTAAATAATTCGAGTATGCACTTTTGTTCAAGGGACTATGATTCTCAACATGTAACTCACTCTGAGAGTAGGACTACATTTCAGATTCATGTCTAGGTTTTGACCCACTATGACCCTCAGACCCTTTTTTATGAATGTACTTCATCCTCATTCCTGATACCATTTCTTTTACCACTCAGGGTTTCCAACTGCAACCCTCTGGGCTGATCTCTCCCCATTTAGCAAACCCTTATCCATATCCTTTCTCTTACTTCCATTTCCCCCTTCAAAACTTACCACACTAGGTTTCATCTTCTCTGTGTATGTGACTTCAACTGAAAACAAGGATTTTTCCTGCACAGGTCTCTGTCAAGAATATTTGTAATTTAACAGGGATTTTAACCCAAAACATTAATTTCTAATTAATCTCAAGCCCTATAGTAAATGCGTGGAAAAGATAGTGTTCCCCTTGCTTTTTCACTCTGTCAGAATTCTCTCCTTACAATTTTGGGTAAAATGGAAAATGAGAAAATTCTTACACCACAGAAGATCCCTCCCATTCAAACAGCCTACAACAAAAGTCAGGAGACATGGGTTTAAAGTCTACTACTGATGCTAAGTAGCCTTGTGACCCCAAGCATGCCATAAGAGCTGTTTCCTCATCAAAAAAATGAAACCTATCTTTCAGTTTTGGGTTTTTGTTGTTGTTGTTGTTGTTGTTGTTGTTGTTGTTGTTGTTGTTGTTGTTGTTGTTGTTTTTGGTGAAGCAACTGAATTTAAGTGTCTTGCCCAGGGTCACACATGTAATAAGTGTTTGAAACTAGATTTGAACTCAGGTTCTCCTGACTTCAGGACTGGTGCTCTATCCAATGTGCCATCTAGTTGCCCCTTATGTTATAATTATTATAATTCAAATAAGATTATGTAATGCATATACATTTACATATATAAGATTTTGCAAATTTTAAAGGATTATATAAATGTCAGCTATTATTATTTGATTCTGCAATTATATGACTCAAAGCCTCCATCTAATCCCAATTCTATCACAAACAAATTTTCCCCATGATTTTCAGGGAGCCCCAAGGGATAGAGTGTAAATAGCTTATATAAGTAGGTTGCTCAGTAGGTGTGAGATGATAGCTAAGTACAGTCAGTCAATGAGTTTTAACTGAATGCCCAGCTTTGTGCCAGATATTGTGGATTGGAAGAGAAGACAGACATATGGTCCCTGTCCTCAGGGAGCTCAGAATCTAGTTGGGAAGACAAGATTTACACACACAAAACTGAGAATAATATAGGCCAGAACTGGGTAGTTCAGTCTCAGGCCATAGGAGACAAAAAGAGAGAGTATCTGATAAAGACTTCAGGGGACGCAGGCTTCAGTCTCAAGAATGGGCAAGAAGAATGGGCAATATTTGGACAATATTAGGTTGAAGAATGAGGAAGGAAACACTATTTGAGCAGGAGCAAAGGAAGCTATGAGCAAATGCATGGGTGCAAGAATGAATCCAAAGAGGGGTGTGTGTATGTGCGTGTGTGTGTGTGTGTGTGTGTGTGTGTGTGTTTGCATTATTTTGTGAGGAGACAAACCTGAGTGGAGAGGAAAAATTATTATTTTTTATTAAGGCTTTTTATTTTTAAAACCTATGGATAGATTATTTTCAACATTCACCCTTTCATAACTTTGTGTTCCAATTTTCTTCCCTCCCTTTCCCTTCCCCCCTCCCCTAAATGGTAATTCAATATATGTTAAGCATGTGCAATTCTCATACATATTTCCACAATTATTGTGATGCACAAGAAATATCAGAAGAAAAACCAGATGAAAAAGGAAAAAATGAGAAAAGAAAACAAAATGCAAGCAAATAACAACAAAAAAGTGAAAATGCTATGTTATGATCCATACGGTTCCCACAGACTCTCTCTGGGTGCAGATGGTTCTCTTCATTAGAAGATCATTGAAACTGGCCTGAAACACCTCACTGCTGAGAAGAAGAGGCAGAATTATTTAAGAGAGAAGTAAAGTGTCAGGCTGAGGAATGCCTGACATCTGTCAGTCAATAAATCAATCAATAAGAAATTATTAACTACCTACAATGGACCAAGCACTTGCACTCCTGGAACCCCAGCTCCTGAACAAAGATGTAACCTTCTCCTGTTCGAAGAGATGACAGAGAGACAAAGCTTCTCTAGGATGACTATGACCTAGCCATTTGCAGGAGGTCTGGATGGCAGACCAAGGAACAGAGTGTGGGGAAACCAAGCTGGGCAGGAAGGGAACACCAGAATTCCCTAACAGGTTGTCAGCCCTTAGCTGGGTTTGTCAGGGATTTTGTTCCCAGCAGCAATGAATCTGACAGTGAAATCACCAGGCAGGCAGCGACAGGGTCCAGGCTGGCAGCAATAAAGGAGGCCCTCGGGACAGCCTAAGTGGACAATAATTGCAGGTTATTATATACCAGGCTACAGCAGAAAGCCAGTCAGCTATTAAGAGTGATTGGGAGAAATAAGCAAGAGGAAGAGGAGGCACTGGAGAAAATGGACAAATCCCATGTGCTTCAGCCAGCTCAGGGGATGGGGACTCAAAGGGTATTCGAGGGGGCTGGGGAGGATAGCAACTTCCAATAAAGTCCCCTTACATTCTGGGTAGCAGGGCTTTCAAAATGAATGGATTCTTCGAAATTATGTGACCTGGACCCCTATTTTAAGGAGAAGAAACTGAACCCAAGAGAAATGAAGTTACTTCTACAAAGTCCTTCAGGTAACAGCTAAATTTAACAGTTCAAATGTAGCCCTTCTAGTTTTAAACCCCATTCTCTTCCTCTGTTGCCTTGTAAAGCTCCTTCTCTTTCCATCAACACTCTCCCATCGATTAGCTTCTCAAAACCTCACAATCATCCTATGAGAAAAGCTAAATTGCCCATTTTAAAGATGAGGGAGTTGAGTTTCAGATAAGGTAAATGACTTGTCCAAGCTCATATAAAAAGTCAGAGGCAGAACTAGAACTAGAATAAGTGAATCAAAAATTATCACAACTGGAAAAGGATGTTAAAGGTTAACCTAGTCCTCCATTTTATAAAACACTGAAGATTAGAGAGGTAAATGTTTGCTCAAGATCACACAGCTAATAATGAGTGAATCAGCCATGGGGATTTGAATCCATAACTAAAGTTGGGGTCTTTCCACTGCACCATGTTTCTTCTCCCCCCACCCTGACCTCTTCTCCTAGAACATAAAGTTTCAAAGACAATTGGAGTTTAAAAGGAATTTTGAATTAATTAATTAATTCTAACTAAGCAATTTCATTTTGCTGAGGAGAAAACCGAAACAGGTAAAATGACCTAAAGTCACAACACAAATAAATGAGATTACTAAAACTAGAACCTAGGGCTCTTGATTCCTATGTCATATGTCTTTACACTTTTCAATGTTTCCTCTTTGCATTTGCCCCAAGGTAAAACGAGCATCTACAGAGACACACACAAATCTATAATCACAGAGTCAGCCTGAATTGTATAGCAGAGAATGACATAGAATGAGATTTGGGAGAGTGAATCAAGAAGACAATGGACATTAGAAATCAAACAAATTTCATCTTTGCTGCAAACTCAGTGGATAGAAAATGATGGAGTTATTCAGGAGAGAAAAGTTTGTTTATAATAATAATTATTATTTAACCTTCATTTTTAAGAGGGTCAGTGATATCATGGTGTCATTTCTTCCACTGAAAAGCAGACTCCTTGAGGGCTGGGACTGTTTTTGCCATTCTTTGTATGGTTAGAGGTAAGCTTTATAGTTGGTACACATATTAAATTTTAATAAATCTGATTGACCAATTAATTTATTGATTAACTGATCCAAGGCTTTCCTCAATAAATTCTCACCTATTTCTCTAACGTTATCTCCCTCTTTTTCTCTATATACATACCTTAATTCCCAGCTAGGCTGGTCACCTGTGCCCCCAACAAACATCGCTCACCTTCCCCCATCCCAACTCCTAAAGCCTTTGCTTGTTTCTCTCAGCCAATAAAAATACTGCCTCAGGGTCCAAAGCAAGTCTTCCTCTTCTAGAAAGCTTATCCAGACTATCCGAATAGTTTCTGATTTCTTGTCTCTATTTAAATACATGAAGTCACTAAAACTAATATATAGGGCAATTTATGGCCACAGATAAATAGCTTTCTGTGCATTGCTCTATATTGGTTTTCATTGGTTTTGTGTGTTTTAAGATTTACCTGTCCTTTACCCTTTCCTATGAGAATCAAACTCTTTGAGCCTTTTTAAGATAACCACTAGATTGTCTGATAAAGTTCTCTATGCTTACAAGCTATAAAAGAGGGCTGGGGAGAGGGCTGTTCCTCCAACCAGGACCTTTCCCTTCCCCACCCACTCCCCACCCCCCAAGCCTTTAAGCTAGTCCAATAGAATAATGAAAAGACTCTAAACCTAATGAATCAGCACAGTTCTTTTGAATCCTGCTAGTGACATTCACTGGAAAAGTGACTGTGAAAGTTACTTCATTTCTGAATTCCTATTTATTCAATATATTTGCCCTGAAAACCAACATTAAGGAATGGACAAAGTATTTGAATCAGTGAAACCTAGGCTCAGTTTCTCTCTCAAACACATACTAACAATCTCTTTGTTGTCGGGTCCTTTTTCTTGTCAGTCCACTATACACTAAGTGTTTACACTAAGATTATACACTATATAGATTGCCAATCTTCAATGATAGAGGGCATTTTCTCACTAGGATTGTGTGTATGTATGTATATTTATTTCTCTCTGTGTGTATATATATATATACATCTATATATGCATGTGTGTGTTGTCTATACAGTGTATATAGAGAAAAACATGCTTTATACATATATGTATATGTACATAAATTGCCTCACAACATAAATATAAAGAAAACTTTTTTAAAACCATGAGCAATTCTTTTCACAGGGACTCTCTAAAGAGGGTCTGCTTTCTTAGTAATGACTCTAATGAGAAGAACTGCAGGCTATCTAAGAAGAAAGGACAAAACTAGTGTATCCTAATAAGGACAACAGTTTATGAGTAGAAGGGAATTCTTCCCAGTAGCTCTTATTTCACGTTATGTAAGTTACTACTAACAGCACTATGCAAAAGTCTGGACCAGAAATCCAGAACCAAGCCATGTTCATGCCACATTAAACATGTCTCTCTTCTCCAAATCAGCTTTTTGGGTGACACTCTTCCCCACCCAAAAAAATCCTAATGGACCATATTTGGATTCAGGTTGGCTGTATGCCTTTGCCTCAGGTCAAAATAAGAACAAAAATCTGGTTCAACCTAGTATCAATTATCTGTGACTCAGAATGTGGGAAGAAAGCCAGGGAGTGAGTCACACACAACAACACTGACCATTGCCTTTGTGAGTGTATGTGTTCATGTGCATCCACATATACACGTTTTATAAATGAGGGTGCACAGATCTATGTGGACATGAGCCTAGGTGTTCCTGTTCTTATCTGTGTGTGTTCTTTAAAACAAACAAAGAACTGCAACAAAAACAACCTATTATCTCAGAATTGGAAATTACCTCAAAAATTGGGGTGGGCCAAATTTTGCTTAAGTCATGAGTCTTCCCTGTAGCATTCCTGAGAAATGATCCTCCTAGCTCATCTTAAAGACATTCAGAAATGAACAATTCCCTCTCCCAAAAGTCAGCCCATTTCATATTCAAAAAATTCTGACTATTGAAAATTTTCTATTTGTTATATTGTTTCAGGATTGGAAGGACCTCAGAAAACATCTACTACAATCCTACTCTATCAAAGCTTCTTAAACTGTGGATTGTGACACCAGATAGGGTCATGTAATTGAATGTAGGGATTGAAAAATCATGATTTATTATCAGTAAATGTTTGATTTATATACCTATTTTATATACCTGTATACCCAGGGTTACAAGAAATTCTATCTGGCAAAAAGGGGCTATAAGTGAATAAAAGTTTAAGAAGCTCTGCTTTAGAATAAGTTGCCTTGATAATATTTTTACCATAGCAAATCAACAAGCATTTATTAAGTTTCTACTGTGTGCCAGGCACTGTTCTACATGCTGGGAATATAAATAGAAGCAAAAAGAAAAAAACTGTTTAAGAAGGGAGAAAAATATGCAACCCTTCCCTCAAGGAGAGTACAATCTAATTAGGAAGCCAGCACACAAAAGGGAACTGGATGGGGGGTGGGGGGGGCGCTGCTAATCCCTCTAGAGAGTGTGAATGTCCCCATTCACTCAGGAACCTAGTGTTGAAACCCAGAATGTCAGAAGCATAGCTAAGGGGGGAATGAAGTTTGGCTGGCTTGAACACTTCTTCAAAATGGAAACCCCAGAGGGAAATAAAAAATGGGAGAAGGCCAGCATAGCTGAAGAATATTATAGGGTGAGAATGTTGCAAGTGGATGAAGTATTTTCTATTCTGAGACTATAATTCTGAAACTACAAAGGGCCTAGAACTGAAGTCTGGAAAGTCAGAAAAAATATAGCCTGGAGGTTAGTTAGCCACCCAGCCCCTAAGTGAAGATCTCTAGTGAGAAGTAACCCTCTACCCCTAAATGAGGTTCATTCTATTTTTAAACAAATATAATTATTAGACAATGTTTTGTTTTTTTAATTAGATCTCCTTATTTCATCTAAGATGAACTGCATCAGTCATTCATGGATATCTCTTATGCTGATCTGAGTAGAAATTTTGAATTGCTTCATTTAGAGTCTGTACCAGGTCACACCTCCTTACAAAGTATAGTTTCTTCACTCTACTGTGCCCCATCCCCAAGCAGGACCTATCATATTGGTCCCATCAGATTGTAAACTCCTTGAGGGCAAAGCTTGTATTTTTCTTTGGGATTCGTAACCCCAGAGTTTAATATAGTGTCTGGTGCTTAATAAATATTGATTGGTTGGTAAAGTACTTATTCTAAACAATAGAGATCAGCTTTAGTTCTACTATAGTTCAGAACTCTCAAGCTCAACTGATTCACCATCCTCTGTCATCCCAATAAGAGGGACTACTGGCATGTATCATCATGACCCCTGAAGTCTTTATATCTAAATCCAGAATCTGCTTCTCTGAAACTTTCACCCATAGCTACTGGTTTTGCCCTCTGAGGCCAAACACAATAAACATAATCCTTCTTCCATGTGACAGTCCTTCAGATATTGAATGACTACTAACCTTTTTCTGCCTTAAATCTTCTCCTCTGGACCAAATAGACTGAATTTCTTCAATAAATCTTTGTGTGATATCATTTCTAGTTTCCTCATCAGCCTAGTCACCTTCTCCTGGATGTGCTGCAGTATACTTTGAGACTTCATTGAAATTATATGAAATGTCTAAAGATAAGACTGGAAGTGAATGTCATACTCTATCCAGATGCAGTCTAATTAGTGAAGAATATGGCAGGACTTTTACTTCCTTCATGTGAAATACTATTTCTCTCAGCAAAGCCTAGGAATCATTAGTTTGGAACTATCATGTCACCCTGATTGACTCATTAGGGATTTACAATCTACTAAAATCCCTAAATCTTTTCCTTGCAAACTGTTATTTAGCTTTGCTTCCCATTCCCACCCCCATATTTGAGTAAAAATGATTACTTAAACTTCCATTTACCATTTCATACTTACTTCTGCTAAATGGAGCAAAGTTAAATGGAGGACATAGGGGCCCCACCCTTCTGAGAAACAATTTTTGATCTCCACTTCTAAGTCCATCAAAATATCCCAACTTGACATCACCTGAAATTCATATAAAATACTAATTATTCCTTCATTTAAATCATTGATAAAAGTGTTCAACAGAACCAAGCCAAGAACAGATTTTTGTGACTTCCTAAGAGAAGGAGGTAGATCAGAATAGAAAAGCAGTATAGAGTAGTGACAAGGGAAGGGATCCCTCGAACCTGAAAAAGAGCCTAAATCCTTGCAGTGTCTCTGGCCTTATGTCTCTGGGGAAGTCACCTAACTTTTATCTGACAGTCAAATGAAAAAATGGCTAAGAAGTGTTCTATAAACCTTTTAGGGGGTAAAAGGAAGCTATAGTTGTAATGAACTTGAATTTTTTTTTTTTTAAAGAACTAGTATTAAAAAAAAAAAAGAATTTAAAGTACTAAGTTAAAAATAATTCCTCTAAAAATCCTCCTTGAATCAATCTCACCCAGATTGGAATAAAAATATTATTCAATCATTTTACCTTTAATGTGCACCTGTATTTCTATAGGCTTCATTACTTTTTCTACTGTGTTTCATTCCCTTCTTTAGAATGGAAAATAGAAAGAGATAAAAACCAAACCTTGGGAAGTCACTAAAGTGACCAGCAAAATGGCACATGCCCTGGGTATTCCATTTCAACTGTACTTGGGTGTTTCCATTAATTAAAGTCCTAGCTCTACCATGTACTCTTTGTGTGACCTTAGTAAATCCATATTACATCTCTAGCCTCAGTTTCCTGACCTATAGATTAGAGATCTGGACCTACAGGGCTCTTTAGCTCTACTTTATATGGCTATGTAACAGAATGAGACTGATTGTCTTATTTGATTTTCAAACTTGTGGTAAGGGAAATTCCCAAAGAGGAGTTTTAAAGATCTTCTGAGTATTATCAGTGTTATCAAAATAATCATGTAGACTTCCCAAATAGCCACTTTGCGGGGGAGATAGCTACTTACAGTAGAGAAACTAATTAATTAAAAGGAGAAACTAATAAACGTGATAAGTTCACCAATTGACTTGATAAGATTACTAGGTAAAGGCCTTGGGAAGCAACTGAAAGGCACCTTCCCTTAAAGTAAGGCTTACTGGCATCTTGTTGATAAGACACAAGGAACTTAAGATGAATACTTAACTAAGTTTGAGAAGGGAAGTTCTTGACAGAGGACCTATAGCATGAAAAACAGTCAAACCAATCTAATCATGCTCTCTCTCTCTCTCTCTCTCTCTCTCTCTCTCTCTCTCTCTCTCTCTCTCTCTCTTTTTTTTTTACAAAAAACAAGACCAGCCTGAAGGAAATCAAAGACCAGCATTATAGAAAGAAATAAACTAGTGTCCATAGATATTTGCAGGAAAAGCTGATGATGATTTGCAGAAAAATTAGATAGAAGAGTTAAATGCGTATTTTGTTCATGATCTGAGAAAGACAAAAGTAGACAATGTTTATAAGTCTCCAGATCTCCAGATCTATAAGGGAGATTTTTAATTTCCTAAGCAACATGATACCAAAATCTAGAGTTCTAGGGGAAAAAAAAAAAAAAAAAGGTGGGATCCCTCACTTTGGGGATTGCTTGCTACATTTGGTAACATTGTTTAAAATTTTCCAAATTTAAAAGTTCTAAAGTTTGACCTTGTAGAGAGAGACAGAGATTTCCCAATATAACATGAACTTTTGACATCCCCTTCAAAAATCATCTTTTTAATTCCTATACTCAGCATTCTATTTAAAGAAAGCCAAAGATGAAAGTAAAAAATAATGACAAATGTTGGAGGGGATGTGGGAAAGGTGGGATACTAACATGTTGTTGGTGGAGTTGTGAATTGATTCAATCATTCTGGAGAACAATTTTGAATTATGGCCAAAGGGCTATCAAACTGTGCTTACAGTTTGACCCACACGTGTTTCTTTTGGACTTATATCTCAAAGAGATCTTAAAGGAAGGAAAGGAACCCATGTGTGCAAAAATGTTTGTGGCAGCCGTTTGTGTAGTGGCAAGAAACTGGAAACTGAGTGGATGTCCATCAGTTGGAGAATGGCTGAATAAGCATTCCATGAATGCTATGGAATACTATTTTTCTGTAAGAAACGACAGGATGATGTTTCAGAATGATTTCAGGATGATTTCAGAAAAGCCTGGAGAGACTTACATGAACTGATGCTAAATGAAATGAGCAGAGCCAAAAGATTTATTGTACATAGCAACAGCAAGATTATACAGTGATCAATTCTGATGGACAATAAGATGATTCAGGTCAGTTCCAACAGTCTTGTGATGAAGAGAGCCATCTGCATCCAGACAGAGGACTATGGGAACTAAATGTGTATCACAACATAGTATTTTCACCTTTTTTGTTGTTGCTTGCTTGGTTTTTGTTTTTTTCTTATTTTTTTTTTTGTTTTTTACTTTTTAATCTAACTTTTCTTATGCAGTATAGTGATTGTGGGAACTTGTATAGAAGGATTGCACAAGTTTAACACATATTGGATTACTTGCCATCTAGGAGAAGGGAAGGAGAGAACAATTTGGAACACAGGGTTTTGCAAAGGTGTATGTTGAAATCTATCTATGCACATGTTTTGAAAATGAAAAGCTTTAATAATAAAAAAAAGCAAAGCTAGTCAGTAATATAGAGAATATAGGTCTATTAGGAAGTTAATTGTGTAATCAGCTGCCACCCAAAGTATCCCTACCTTCCAGGGGTAATTCTAGACCACACACACACACACACACACACACACAAAGAAGTATTGCAAGTCTTAGGAAAACTGTTATATCCTATCTACTCACTGTAATATCAGAAGCTTTCCCTAATAACAATTCTCCAGTCATTTCCCTTTCTAGAGAAGTTGATAAGTTATTTGAGAGAGAAAGAGTGAGAGAGAGAGAGAGAGAGAGAGAGAGAGAGAAAGAAGAAAGAGAGAAAAAGAAAGAGAGGAGAGAGAAGAAAGAGAGAGAAAGAAGAAAGAGAGAAAAAGAAAGAGAGGGAGAGAGAGAGAGAGAGAGAGAGAGAGAGAGAGAGAGAGAGAGAAGAAAGAGAGAAAAAGAGAGGAGAGAGAGAGAGAGAAGAAAGAGAGAGAAAGAAGAGAGAAAAAGAAAGAGAGGGGAGAGAGAGAGAGAGAGAAGAAAGAGAGAAAAAGAAAGAGAGGAGAGAGAGAGAGAGAGAGAGAGAGAGAGAGAGAGAGAGAGAGAGAGAGAGAGAGAGAGAATGAATAACTGCTTATGGGTTCCTAGAAGTCTTTTTCATTGTAGGTAGATTCTTTGTGGATAAACTAAAGGTTGTCCTGTAGGCAATATGTATTTTTTACCTTGAGTACTTGTAAAAGATCTGAATACCCCTTTTCTCTTTATTTGGAAAACTTAAGCAAGAGATATTGCCTGAGTCTGAGTTTTTCCTGAAGCAATTCTAGGCAAGGTAATGATCCAAAAAGAGAAAATTCCACTTCTAGAGTCAGGCTCCCTAGCATCTGAACCAGATCATACCAGATATTTTTTTTTACAAGTCATGCGTTACAGGACTACTCATTTTAATTATTTTATGAATCTGTGATTATACATATCACAGTTTCCTATGAAAAAGATAGGACCATATCAATTTTTGGTTATCTCCAAGCTCGGTGGAATGAAAAGCTTTCCAAGTATAGAGATCTAGCAGAAGAAATTAAAACAAGACTTAGGAATAAGATAAGGTAAATATCATCTCCTTCATCTTATCTGCTACTGAAGAGACATAATATTTTTTCAGTGACCCTATCAATACTTGACTTACCTATGTGTGTGACCCATGAAAAAAATCATCAGAACAGTAACCATAGAAGAATAACAGGATGCTGACTTGTTCAAAGGCTATTTCTATCTCAATTCTATTGAAAAGATGAGAATATAATTTAATAGTAATAATGACAACATTTTGTAACCATTCATTGGGTGAATGTCTTTTTTCAATATGGGCAGCTAGGTGGCACCATAGTGCCAGTGCTAGTAAAGTAGTTAAGAATAGCATAGGACATCTAGGTAGCACAGTGGATAGAGCACTGGCCCTGGAGTCAAGGAGACTCATATTCCTGAGTTCAAATTCTCCATCAAACAGTTATTAGCTATATGACCCTGGGCAAGTCACTTTAACCCTATTTTCCTCAGTTTTCCTCATCTGTAAAATGAACTAGAAAATCCCAAATAAGGCCATGAAAAATTGAAAGTAACTGAACAACAGCAACAATGAGAAACTTTTAATATCTATGTTTTGTTGTAAAACAAAGATTTCTACTTTCAAGAAAAACACACAATTAAGTGGGAAACCTCAATTTCTCAGCCATAAATAGGAGAAACATAGCAATTTAGATAATAAAGTCATAACCAGATCATCATCTTCTTGATTCTAATAGGTAGCCTATGTTAAATACCATCTCTATTATCATATTTCATAAACATCTGAAATGGTCTTCCTGTTTCCAATCATCTCTCCTATCTCCTCCTCTTCCATTCTACCCAATGTCACTAGGTTAATCATCCCAATGTGTCATTTCTGTGCTGTTATGTGCACCCCCATCTCCATCTCTTCTCCACTCAGAGCCCTATATCCTCATTTCCTATAAGAAAAAGTTCCAACTTCTTGTCCTCGAATTCAAGGCCCTTCACAATTTAGCCCAAGTCCACATCTTTTGACTTAACTTCCATTATCCATGAGTTAGTGGAAAGAATGATGACTTTGGAGTCAGAGGATCTGGCTTTAAATCCTGTTAAGCCTCTAACTTGTAAGTACTTAGAGTCTAATGGATCAGGCTAGAGACAGGAGAGTAAGGGATCAAACAAGTTTAATTAATTTCAAAATAAGGAATACTCTTGCAAGTGGAAGATTTGGGAAAATGGCAGATCTCTCTAACTATTGGACTTTAAAACAAACAAAAAAAAATTGTTGATTCTCCCAAAGACTGACTTATTACAAAGAATGCTAAATAATAACAAAAAAAAAAAAAAAAAAAAACCCTTTACTATAAAGAATGTAAAAAAAAAAAACAAAAAAACAAAACAAAAAAAAAAAAACATGGAAGCCTTGAACCTGGGGGGAAAAAAAGGGCAAAACATCTTCAAAAGATTGAACTTGTTCTCAAGTGTTTTATTTTGGAGTAAAGGAAAAGAAAAGAAAGGTTTTGTTGAATTTTTAAAACTTCACTTACAAAAAGTAGCAAGTACTATTCAAGAAAAAAAAAAAAACTTTAGAAACTGAATGCTGAACTATTTCCATTCACAAAGGAAGAAATGAAAGTCAAAATACTCAGAACCTTTTAACAGATCAATGGGAATATTGGAAAGGGCACTGGATCTGTAATTATGTTACCTGGTTCTGAATTCCAACTTTATTACAACTATCTGACTTTTGGAAACCTGTTAATCTCTCTGGGCCTCAATTTCACCTGTGCAAGAAAGGAGTTATACTAAATGACCTCTTAATTTTTTTTTTCTGATCCTTTTATTTTGGTGAATCCAATCTCTCCAAATCATCCCTTGATGCCTCCCTTAGGGCAATTATCAGGGTCCATAAAGGCCAGAGTCCTACTCCAGGTGTTTGATTCTGACATTCTTAAATAACAAGACTAATAAAGATTGAAAATATTGTTAACGAAAACAAACATAGAAGTTCTCTATGACTATGTGCCTGTTCAATTCATTCATGTCCTCAGTATTCCTTGCAGTTGTTCATCCAGCTTCTGCTAAGATAACTCAAGTGACAAGAAGTCCACTTCCTAAGGCAGAAACAGAGAAGAGAGATTTTTTTGTGGTGATCATTTTAAGGAGTTTCATGGATTTTAAGGAGAACAAACATGTCTGAGAAGAATTGTTTGTTCACTTATTGTTTACAGACCAATTATGTCCATGCTGAGGAAGAGTTTATCAATGGTTTGCTGTCATGCAATAAATACACTTTATTATTTCAGTTTCTAAAGTAAGCGTAATGTCTGAAAACCTCAGGGCTTGTGTACAATAAATTAACATAATTAAAAACTAATTAGGAAAACATCATAATTAAATGGACTTACTGCAGCAACACCTCTTAGGAAGGTAAAAAGAGGGACTGGAAATTATATGAGCTGGATTTCTAAGGATAGACAACTGACCATGGTACTCTTTACCCCATGCCAGGAAAAGTTTATCTCCTCATGTGAAAATCTTTAGGAAATTTTTCATAGAATAGACTTCTACAAAATTCTTTGTTAGTTCACCCTATCCTTAGATTATATAAGTGATTACCTATACAACCCAAAATGAGATGGGAGGTGCCCTCACGATCTTCTGATCAGCACTATTTCCCCAAAAGCCTTTGCATGTTGGCTAATATTCCTCTATTTGAACTTCTTTCCTTTGAATTAATCTTTTGATTTTTCCTCAATCTTTAACCATCTTGACTTCTCTGTAACATTAAAAGCTGCTGACACCCTCTTTCTGGATTTTTGTGATAGCACTGTCTCCTTAGGTCTCCTCCTATCTGTCTAGTCACTTCTCAGCTCCTTTGCATGCCCAGTCCAATCAACCATGAATGTAGCTCTAAAACTGGTTTTAGACCCTCTTCTCTCTCTTTTATCTCTCACTTATGATATGATCATCCTCTGTTCAATTCCTATCTCTCTTAAAATAATCCCCACACTCATATATCCAGATTTACTTACTCTCCTGAAGTACAATTGTTAATTATAAACCAATAAATGATTACTAATACAGCTTTATCAATCTATTAATGCCTTCACAGTTGTGTATCATATACTGACTTTCCATCTGAGTGACTCATATAACCAACTTGTCTAAATAGAACTCATTATCTTTCCATCTAAATTCTTAACTATCAAGAGAACTCTTCTATTTACTGAGATCCACATCCTTCCTATCGTTCTCAGATCTAGATCATATTCTAGTTCACATAGTCAATGAACTGCTGCATTTTACCAACTCTGCCTCCACAATATTTCTCCCATGTCCCATCTCTTCTACCTGTCTCCATATCTCCTCTTAAAGAGCAACCACCTTACTTAGGCTCTTATTTTCTCTTGTCTATTTTTTTTTTATTTTTATTTTTTATTGGGAAAGCCTTCTATTCACTCTCCTTGTCTTAAGTTTCTTAGTTCAATCTATCCTATACTAGACTGTTAGAGTGATATTCCTCAAACATGTGTCTGCCCATTTTGACTTCTCTCCTCTATGAATTCCAGTGATTCACTGGTACCTCTAAAATAAAATATCAATTCCTTTATTTGACATTTAAACCTCTTCACCAGCTGGCTACCTTTTCAGCTTTATTATAATTACATCTATATCCACAAAGGGACCCTTTGACCCAACCAACCTGCTATGTCACAATACCTATGCTTTTGCACAAACTAGGTAGCCTCATGCCTTCAAACTACTTCCTCCTCCCCCTAGAATCCCTAGTTCCCTTCAAAACTCATCTGATACCTATCATCATGATATCATCATGATATCTACTACATGAAACTTTTTTGGATCCCTAGATAGTAGCACCTCCCTTCCCCAGGCTTCCCAATCCACTTGCAAATTCCATGGTTTCCTATTCCCTACAGGCTGAGATCCTCCTCTACTTGGAACAATAGGTAGAGTGTGGGACCTAAAGACAAACTCATCTTCTCCAGTGCAATTCTGGCCTTGGACATTTAGCAGCTGCTCAAATAACTTCATGTTTTTACCTCAGTTTCTTCATCTTTAAAATGAACAGGAGAAGAAAATGACAAACCACTCCAGTAATGCTGCTCAGAAAGTCAAAAGGGATGGTTGGACATAGCAGGAAAATTACTAAACGACACACATTTGGCTTTTAAACCCCTTCAAAACATGACTTGTTCCTACTTTTCTAATTTTCTTATATCTCAAGTGCTCTCTTCCTTCTCCATACTCTGCCATTCAAATACACAGGTTCTCTTAATGCTCTTCTTATAAGATATATCCCAGATTTAATCACATTCCATAGCTCTTCCCTCATGCCTAGCATTCCCTTCCCTTTTCTGTCTCTGTTTGCTTGACTTCCTTCAAATGATTGTGTCTTTTCTTCCCCCCTTTAAACTGTGAGCTCTTTGAAATCAGAGACTGTTTTGTTGCCCTTTTTGTGTTCCCAGCACTGAACACAGTGTCTAGCATATAGTAGAAACAATAAATGCTTTTTGACTTATTATTTCTTATTTGTATTTATATAGCACTTTAAAGCTTGCAAAGTGCTTTATACATGTTATCTCATTTAACCTAATAATAAGCCAGAAAAGTAGGTGCTATTACTGTTCCCATTTTATGAATGAGCAAACTGAGATTGAGAAAGGTCAAGTGACTTGCAGTGTCATACAATTAGTGAAGGTGTCTGAGGGAGAATTTAAACTCAGATCTTCCTAACTACATATCTAGTACTCAATCTACTATACTACCTAACTTAAACCTAACGATAAAGTTAAGTGACTTGTTCTAGGTCATATTGAGAATTATTAGTAAAGACAAGGTTTAAATGCTGGCTTTTGTCTCTTACAACAGGGGATGAAAACCCTAATCTACCTCCCCCTTTTGTTTTCTTTAATAATCTCAAGCCATAACTCTCTACATACATGTCAATACCTGTTCAGAAGGAAGCAAAATAAGAAATGGGATCACCATTGAGGACTGAGTTAGAAATGTTCTTAAATGAACATTTTTGAAACGCTTTTCCCATCAATTGATTGTGGTTAGAAACTAGACAGAGAAAAAGAAAATGCTTTCTTTCCTTCCCTTCCTAGAGTAATAGGGTTGTGTGTCCTTTTGAGAGCATGGGCAAGAGGAGTCTTCCAGTTGCCCTTTTCTAGAGAGAATCATCAACAACCTCAATTCTGTAGTCACTGAGCTATAGGACCTGACATTCTGGGAATAAATCAAACAGTTCTACTGGGCCATATAGAATTTAAAGATGTGTATAGTTTCAATCTTATTATTTCAACTCAGCAAACATCTATTAAGTACCTACCATGTAGAAAGCATTAAGCCAAAGGCTAGGAATAGTATGAAAAAATATGAATTAGTGCCTGCCCTCACAGAACTTAGATTTTAATGAGGGACACAACAGTTACATAATAAAATAGCTAACTTTATATAGCATTTTAAGGCTTGCAAAGCACTTTAAAAATACTTTTTATACCCATAACTAACTGGGTTTGTTGAGTCCCTAATAATAGATACTGTTAATATCCCCATTTTACAGATAAAGAAACTGAGGCACAGAGAAGGTAAGTGTTTTGCCTAGGGACATAAACCTATGATCTGAGGCAAAATCTAAACTTAGACCTTCCTGACTCCAGATTCAGCATTTTATCCACTGTGCCACCTAGCTGCTTGCTATTTAAACAAGAAATTATATACAAAGTAATTGCAAAAGGGAAACAGTGCTAATAATTGGTAGGATCAAGACTTTAGGAAGTGTCATTTGAGTTATTCTATAAAGCAACAGTAAGGAGTTAATTCGTTCCAGAAACAAGAGACCATTAATAAGAGTACCTAACCTCCACCAGGTTGTGGTGAGAATCAAATGAGATGACAAAGTGTTTTTTTCAATGATTAAAGTACTATATAAATGTTAGCTATATAAATGTAAAGACATTTTATATAAAGACATGGAAAGAGAAGGTGAAGTAGGGGAAAACAGTAGGCCAGTTTGACTGGAACAGAGGGGAATGATTTAAAATTATTGGATAGGTAAGCAAAAGCCAGATTGTGGAAGTCTCTAAAATATCAAAGCAAGTAGTTTGAATTTTATACTAGAGGCAGTAATAATGAGTCATTGAAGTTTTCTGTGCTTAAGGCTCATATGACCATCTAGATTATGATCTTCTCTGTTATCAGAAATCACATCTTCTCTCCCTCACCACATAGCCTCCTATAAGGTAAAGTCCTCTTTTCCAATCTTCTTATTCCCCTCCAGATACTGTCACCCAGTGACAATGTTTTCCTATAGTTGCTCAAAAGACATTTTTCAACTTGAGTTCATTGGAATTATCCTAGATCATTATATTAAACCAAAAGTTGATAAGTATTTCATTGTTGATTATTATTACAGTATTGCTGGTATTGTGTAGTGTTCACCTAGTTTTGCTCACCTCACTTTGTATCATTTCTTATGTCTGCCCATTTCTCTGAAATTATCCCTTTCATCATTTCTTACAACCCAATAGTATTCCATTATAATCATATAACATAACTTGTTCAGTCATTCCTAAATGCCCAATTGATGGGCACACTCTTTCTGTTTTCAATTCTTTGTCACAACAAAAGAGCTGTTATGTTATTGTACTTATGGATCCTTTCCCATTTTTTTTCTTCTCTTTGGGATATAGACTTAATAGTGGTAGTGCTATGTCAAAGATTATGCACAGTTTTATAGCTTTTTTGAAATAGTTCCAAAATTTGAGATAGTCCAGAATGTTTGGACCAGTTCAAAATTCCACCAATACTTCATTAGTGTCCCATTTTTTTGACATTCTCTCTAGCATTTGTCATTTTCCTTTTTTGTCATATTAATAATCTGAGGGGCGTGAGATGGTGCCTCAGAGTTATTGTAATTTATATTTCTCTAATTATTAGTGATGTTGAACATTTTTTCATGATCATTGACCATTTTAATTTCATTTGTCAAAAACTAACCCAAGCATTTTCTCTAAATATTTCCTATACCTGGAGTTTTCTCCACTATTTTCTGTCTCCTGGCTTCCCTATCTTCCTTCAAGACCCAACTAAAGTCCAACCTTCTACAAAAAGCCTTTCCAAGTCCTCCTTAATCTTAGTGCCCTATCTCTGATATTATCTCTAATTTACATATCTTTTTGTAGTATTTGTTTGCATGCTGTCTTTCCCTTTCAACAGTGGGGTTCTTGGGATGAGTTCTCTTTTTGACTGTTTGATTGTTTTACTTTGTTTTCTGTCCCCAGAGAATAGCACAATGACTGGCATAAAGTAGGTGCTTAATAAATGTTTGTTGCTCTGACCCGAGCCATTTGGTTGATTACATGAATGAAAGAACATTTAATCAATATTAAATATCCACTATATTGTGCTAGACATTGAAGAGATGAGATAGAGAGAACAGAAAGAAAAGGAAGAAGAAAGGAAGGAAAAGAAATGAAAGGAAAGGAAAGGAGAGGAAAAAGGAAAGGAAAGGAGAGGAGAGGAGAAGAGAGGAGAGGAGAGGAGAGGAGAGGAGAGGAGAGGAGAGGAGAGGAGAGGAGAGGAGAGGAGAGGAGAGGAAAAAGGAAAGGGAAGGGAAGGAATGAGGGAAGGAGGAAGGAAAGGGAGGAAATGGAGGGAGGGAGGAAACTGTCAAAGTGGTTATATTCTATTAGGGGTCTACATCAAATTCACAAATCAATAAGTTTAAAATAGTTTGAGGGAGAGAATTTTAACAATGGAGGCAACCAGCCAGTTAACATTTCCTGGGTACCTCCTGCATATATAGCCCTGTCCTGGATTCCCTTCAGCAATCTGGCAAATTCCCCAGGAGGGCTGGCCAGAACTCTGAAAAGTATCCAGAAGTATAAGCCACTACTCCCTTTTTCTTTCCTCCCTCCTCTCCTTACTACAAAAAGGTAGTTTCCTACAGACTATACAGCTATAGGGCAAACATTTAAGGTAAAGTAGTCCCCCTTCTGTAGAGGGGGTTAGTACAGAAGGTGTTAGGGCCAATATGAGCCACACAAATTAAGTCTACCAGCACATCCAAATCTGTGGACTAGCCAAGAATTATCTATTGAATTAAAGCATTCTTTTCTGAGAGAAAACTAATTCTATCTCCAGTCCTCTTTTAGGTGCTGTAAGAAAGGAAGAAAAATGACAAAAACCTTACCCTCAGAAAGAAGACAAGATGCACAGGAAACAATTAGTGATTAATTCAAGTATGCAGTCTACACACCAAAAATAAACTGGTTCAGACAATTTGAGATGGAGAAGGTAAGAAAAAGGAGGCATCTTTAAAATTGGTGCAAACTGAAATGGCTTAATGAAAAGTGTAAAATATAAGGTAAACCTCAAATTCTGAGTAAATTTTGAAGAATAATAGCTGGAATAACAAACATGGAAATGTGTTTAGAAGAATTCTATATGTTTAATCTGTATTTGATTGTTTGCTGGCTTGAAGTGGGGTTAGAACACAAGGTCTTGCAAAGGTGATTGTGAAAAACTATCTTTGCATATATTTGGAAAAATAAAATACTATTGGATTACTGTCTTTAAAAAAAGAAAAAGAGCTAAAATTTATATAATTCTTAAAAGTTTGCAAAGAATTTTACACATCTTATCTCATTTGACTCTACCAAAAATCTAGTGAGATTGGTGCTTTTATTATCATCCTCATTTTACAGATAAGGAAACTAAGGCTAAAAGAAGTTAAGTGATTTGCCCAGAATCTTAAGGCTAATAATATATATCTGAAGAATCATTTGAACTCAGGTCTTCAGCTTTTTATCCTCTGCACAACCTAGCCACCTCAGATATGAATGGGAGCAGTAAAATAGGTTCAGATTTCTTGGGGGGGGTACACTCAGTCAAAAACCTGTAGAGACAAAATGAAAAAGTAATGGAATAGGAAAAAAAAAAAAAAAAAGATTTGATCTTGGAGTCAAGGCTAGGTGGGCAGGGTTCTAATCCTAACTCCACTACTTCCTAAAGTAAATTGATTTAAATGAGTTCTTCTCATTCACTCTTAGTACCTTCAGACACAAAATTATGATATTACTTTCCCTACCAACCCTGCCTAATATGGTTTATTACTCTGGATTCTAGAAGTCACATTTTATTTTTAAAAACTAACAATCTGAAATAATCCAGAGTCTATCAAGCTGATGTGAGATGGTTCAAGATATCTTAAAAGAACTGAAGATGCTCAATTTGGGGAAGAAATGATAGGAGACAAGATTTTTGTCTTCAAAAATTTGAAGGGATGATATGTAGAGAAAGAGTAATAATAATTTAAATCTTTTCAGTGACTTTAATTAGGACTTGAGTGATAGGAAACAAATAAATTCTCCCTATCAACACAGTAAGGCATTAGTATCTGTAAATTGCAGAAAGTTGTTTAGGAATAATCAGAGATTAACTGACTTACTTAAGAGTTTCATAGCCAATTCTTAACAAAGAGACCTTAAACTCAGATTTTCTTGAATCACCTGTTGACCTTCTACTCACTTTGGCTCACTGCATAATGTGTTCATAGCACTTTAAGATTTCCAAAGGGCTTTATGTTCATTATATCATTTAATCTTCACAATAACTTTTTAAGATAGACTACAAGTATTCTTATTTTTACTTTATCCATTTAAAAAAATCAAAGCTAAAAGTTCACTACTAGGAATGTTGTAAATTTCTGTCCAGATTTGATTAAATAATTGATATTGGGTTCTGGGGTCTCTTCCAACTTTAAGATTCTGATACTGAAATGCTTCATGGGATAATGTGATGATCAAATGAGATAATATCTTTTAAAAGAATATTGGATTTGAAGGCTAAGAACCTGAGTTTGGTATCTCTAGTCTACCATTTGTTACCTTGCAACACCTATGTAGATCTTGTTTTTTCATTAGCAAAATGAGGAGGTGAGACTTGTTGACTTTTGACATTTCTTCCATACCTAAATCTATGATTCTATGAATGTGCTGGATTAGCTGATGTCTGAGAACTTTTGTATCTCAAAATTTGTGATCTTTTAATTCTACATGTTTTGAAGTCCTCTTATTTAGTTAGAAAACATAGGGGGAAAGTTAAAAACATGACTGACCCTGTCATTGACTGATAAGACCCAAAATAACTGGACCATCATACCAAGACTAAAGCAGAATTAGCACTACTCAAACACCTGGACTCCCAAAAGAAGCAGGCATCCAATTCGAAGCTTCTTTCCATTATTCATTCTCTATTGTAAAAATAAAATCTCACTGGAAGAAAAATGTTTTAAGTTCTGTTTACACGAGAAAACGAGCTAATACTTTATTGCATCTATGTCTGATTTTTGTTTGATGAACAGTAGGTTGTTTTTTTTTTTTTTTTTTTCTCCTAAGTCCAAGTTTCATTAGAATACTAGGAATCCTTTAAAGGGACACTGGGCAAATAATAGAATGATTCTCTCTTCAGTCCTATTCCTTTAATTGGCATTCATTTGGGACATCTTCTTACCTTATTATAGGCACAACAGTTTGCTGTTGCCGAAAAGTACATAAGGCTAAGGGATCAAGTTCTGCGCTTTTAACAGATCAATGTTTTCACCAGAGCGGCTCTTTCACCGGGTTACTCAGTTTTGAAGGGAACAGAAGTGGCCCTGTGCTCTTGTATCAGGTGCTGCCTCTATCTGGGCGGGCCAGCCAGTGCACGCTGGGAGGCCGAGCTTCTGCTTGATCTTTTTTTCCCTTCTTCAGAGAGGACCCTTTGTAGTTTGCTAAGGAAGGGAAGCATTGTAGTCCCTACTGAGGGTCAGCAATCTCTAGCATCCAAAATGCAGCTTCCCTATATGATGGGGGGAAAGGGGGACGATGAAATGTGAACTCAACGAGGCTTTTCTCTTCTAGGAAAAAAGGATTTCTTTGCGGGGTTTGGGTCAAAGCGCTAGGGAGTTAGCCGAAAAAAAAAAAAAAAAAAAAACGGGTTAGGAAGCTAGTGATACTCTATATAAATGGAATTTTTGCTGAGCTTCTGAAAGAGTGAATTTCCTTTTTTTTTTTTTTCATTAGCCATACCAAGGCCTCACCAAACACCCCCCCCCCCATGGCTGTTATTTATGTATTGGCTATTATTATTAATAATAACATGAATTATTAAAAATCTGTTAATAATTCACACGGGTCTAAGGGTGGATAGGACGGTGGTGAAAGAGAATGGAGGGTGGGGGAGACACTTGATCTCCCCCTTCCCCTTTCCTCCGTCCTCACCTTCTTCTGATTCCCTCCATTGTCATCGCTGAGCCGGAGGAAAGGGGGAGGGGGGCGGCAAGAGAGAGCAAGTGAGCGAACGCGGCGTGAAGAATGCATTACGATTCTAAACTCTGTTGTTATGGCAAAAAATATATTCCATTCGGGTGTGGGATTCCGGAGGGAGCTAGGTTGCCTTAGTACTTTATTTGAGGAGAAATTCCAGGCAAACTTGTCAACCTCTGCTGACCTATCCTAACGAACCTAGGCAGGCATAGGTATGTGTATGAATACGTGCACACACGCGGATTTGCTAAACACGTATCTCTCTATACATACATGGACATACTCTATAAATACACTCTATCTACAGACTTGGACACGGTATAAACACAATAATACATACATACTGTACAAATACATAATGTACACACACTGTCTACACAAATACACACACACACAGGTGATGTACAAACACCCCCTATTGCTCTACCTACATTATACCCTCACTCATTCGCGTTCACACAGAGTCACAAAAAAAACCTTTCTAGATGTATTATTTTTTCATCTCTAGCATATACTGTATTACAATATGATGCTATCGTATACGCTATGGTGAATAATTGTATATGTATGTGTATAGACTGTATGAAGGGCTATGTTTTTCAGCTCCGATTGTACACTAGGTAAACAAATGTTGAGAATTTGAAAATGGAATGATTAGAACTCAGCATTTTTCACTACATTACTTTGTATCTCATTGCCCCGCCAGGATTGGGGCAGCAAAACCGACCAGTCTGGGATTCCAAGACTAACTTAAAGCTTCCCAACCTCAGCTGTTGCAGGCAGGAACTGAGGTGACCCTTAGGAGCTCCGGTGTGGGTTTATTAAAGAGAGTTCGTCTGAATTTTATGTGTGAGAGGATGCTATTTAATTTTGAAAATACACAATAAATTCAACAGTCCTTTTCTAAGAAGCAAAGGGAAGAGAAAAGAGGGAAAGCAGCGAGAATCCAGCGACGGACAGCTCCCGTTCCATCAGCTGGAGGGCTGAGGGGTAGGTGATTTCTTTTTAATTCTATTTATTTTGTGGGGTGGGGTGACAAATGTGGAAGGTTCATAGGGAGAAGAGTGGTAAAAATACTTGCGGGATAGGGGGAGGGGAATTATATTTAAATCCGCTCCTGCTCCAAGACCAGCAATATAATCTGCCCATAGAGAAGGAAAGACTTGGACTCTTGCTCTGGCAACTCACGCCCTCCCCTGGCTGATCCACAGTCCCCTCATGGGGGAGATGGACGCCCCCAATTTTTATCATCCCCCTTTACAAGCGTGCGCGCGCGCGCGCACACACACACACACACACACACACACACACACACACACACACACAAACTCCTCTCTCCACACTCCTTTGCTGTCCCCTCCAGCGGAGCCCCCACCTCTTCTCCTGCCTCTAGATGCCAAACGCACATCTGGGGGATGGGGGGGGCGGGGGTTGACGACTCTCGCCAGCAGAGCAGCAGTCGCTCTGTGCCTCATCGCGCCGGAATCGGCAGCAGCAGGGCTCGCTTTCCAGGTTAATTTATTCATTCACTTATATATTTATTTGGTAGAGGATTTAAAAAGAAAATTTCAATTCGAGCCAGGAAAGCAAAAGAGACCCAGATAAAGTCTCCTTCCCCAGCTCCCGCCTTTCCCACCCCCGGGCGACGCGCCTTCCCCCGCCCCCGATGTAAACGGCAAGAGGAGCCCAGTGAAGCCCATCCATCCATCCATTGCCTCCATTCGTCCGTCTGTCCCACCACCACCCCTCTCCTCCCCGCCTAGTGAGCCCAGCCCAGCCCTAAAGTGCTTCTGACCCCCTCTGCTGTACTACATCTACGCCCTGGAAGGGAATCGTACTCAGGGTGGAAGACTTACACATATAGCCCTAACCGACCTGAGGATGAAAGAGGGAGGGAACTCGAAACCTCAAACCTGTCTCCCATCCTGTACACACACACACACACACACACACACATCCCAACATCACCACCCCCAACGGAGCTGTGCCTCTCCCTTTCCCTCTGGAATCTACACCGATGGCGTGAGATAAAGGGGGGGGAGGGATTTGTGGCTGCTCTTTGGGATGCAAGGAGGAGAGAGAGAGAGAGAGAGAGAGAGAGAGAGAGAGAGAGAGAGAGAGAGAGAGAGAGAGAGAGAGAGAGAGAGAGAGCTCTTATCTAGAAACGATATATGTATATATAGATAGCACTTTCTCTATAGATCTGTTTAATCAGCCCCTGATCCCCTTACAACCCAGCTGCCTTTTTTATATTAGAAATAAATAAATAAATCAGGACGAAAGGAGAAAACCGCCCATTCTACCTCCACCGTTGCCGCCGCCCCGCCCCACCATCCCTTCCCTTCCTTTTCCTTCTTTTTTCTCCTCTCTCTCTCCTCTTAATTCTCTCTCTCTCTCTCTCTCTCTCTCTCTCTCTCACATAAAATGCACCTCAGCCGGGGGTGGCCCATGATACAGACATACACGCACACATGCACACACGCGCACTCAAATTAAATAATAATAATAATCAATGTTTTTATACCCCCCAAAAAAATTGTTGCGCCTATACCTATTACCGCAGTCCACCACCACCACCATCACCACCACCACCACCACCACCACCACCATCACTGAAAAACAAACAAAAAATACAAATACGAAAGGCAGCCAGCCCCGTTCCTAAAATGCATTCGCTCCCCTTCGCTCACTTGGCCCCCGAATCTCAGCGCCTCCCGAAGAGCCATGCGCCTGGCGCTATTTATAGCCTGGGGCTGTCTTGGAAGGTACCACCGTGTCTCTCCGGGTCTGGCAGACGGGGGGAGGTGGGGGGTGGGGGTGAACAGCCAACGAAAGCCAGCCCCCACACCCTCCCCTCCCCACCCGTCTCAGTCTCCCTTGAGCCCTCCCCTCTCCTCCCCCCTCCCAAGCCTGTCTCCCCCCGCCTCCCCCCAACACACACACGCCGCCCCCACCCCCTAGTCTGGCTGGGAACTTGAACTGGTCCAGCCTGTTTAAACGGAAAGGACAGAGATCCTGTCTGTTCAATGTAAAAAAAAAAATCAGATCAGACCTAGGGAGAGAAGAGAGAAAAGAGAGAGAGGGAGGAAAGAGGAGAGAGAGAGAGGAGAGAGAGAAAGAAGAGAGGAGAGAGAGAGAGAGAGAGAGAGAGAGAGAGAGAGAGAGAGAGAGAGAGAGAGAGAGAGAGAGAGAGAAGAGAGAGAGAGAGAGAGAAAGAGAGAGAGAAGAGGTGTAGGGAGAGTGTGTGTGTGTATGTGTGTGCGTGTGTGAAAGCTAGAGAGAGGGCGAGAGAGAGAGAGAGAGAGAGAGAGAGAGAGAGAGAGAGAGAGAGAGAGAGAGAGAGAGAGAGGGAGGGAGAGGGAGTGAGAGAGTGAGAGAGCGAGAAAGAATAAAAGGAAAGAAGATTTTCTCTATGTATATAAAGATGGCTACGTTAGCAAACGGACAGGCTGACAATACGAGCCTCAGTAACAACAGTCACGGCAGCCCGGGCAGTAACGGGCACATGAACGGATTAAACCATAGCCCGGGGAACCCGTCTACCATTCCCATGAAGGACCATGATGCCATCAAGCTGTTCATTGGGCAGATCCCCCGAAACCTGGACGAGAAAGACCTCAAGCCCCTCTTCGAGGAGTTTGGCAAGATCTACGAACTGACGGTCTGAAGGACAGGTTCACTGGCATGCACAAAGGTTAGTGGACGATTTCCTTCTTAACTTTGCTATGGAAAGAGAGAGAGAGAGAGAGAGAGAGAGAGAGAGAGAGAGAGAGAGAGAGAGAGAGAGAGAGAGAAGAGGAAAAGATATCCTGGGGGAGGAAAAAAGAGGAGGAGGAACGGGAAGGGTGTGGGGGTGTTAGGGGGATGTTTGGTGGGGGGAGAGGTTGGTTTTAGGGGGAAGGGAAAAGATTAGACAGATGGCAAAGAGAAGAATGGGGGGGCTAGGATATTCCCCTGGGAAGACAGGAAAAGAGAGGGAGAGCAAAAAGAAATGAGAGCGGGGTCTGATTTTGGTTGGGGTACAGAGCCACTTGAGGGTATGGTGATTGGAAATGGTTAGGTAGAATATACAGAGTAGCAGCGTTGAGCGGTCTGGGGATTCAAGATCGGGTGCTGTCCACAGATGTGGTGCTGAAAATACTAAGATTTTTTTTTTTTTTCTCTCTCTCTCTTCCTCCTCTTTTTGGGGCCATAGTAATATCAGTACAGCCGTCTAAATGGGGGTTTGGGGTGGGGGTGGGGTTTTTAAATCCTTTAGGCTATTTTTTTCTCTATATCATTTTAACAGTAAACTCCCCTGTACATTTAAGCTTCATGCTTGAGTGACCTGGCAAAGGGAGGTGAATTGGGGGGAGGGGGGAGAAGGGTTGAGTTGGATGTTTGAAGGCATAAGTGACAATACATGGAAGGAAGGATTAAGAAGAGAGAGAGAGAGAGAGAGAGAGAGAGAGAGAGAGAGAGAGAGAGAGAGAGAGAGAAAACAGAGACAGAGTCAGAGACTGAGTCAGAGACAGACAGAGACAGAGAAACAGAGATGGGAAAGGGAGATCCAGAAAGCAGTGCCAGTCACTTGCTAGGGAGACCTGGGTTTTGGAAAATATGTATTGTGATAATATATTTTTTAAGGATGGACACAGATCAATTCTAAGCCTACCATTCAAGAAGCTTCATAGTATATTTTCCCCTATCCTTTGAAGAAGCTGTAAGTTCTAGCTGTTGTTACTATCAGGGAAGAGAAAGAAAGAGGATTAAATAAAACCTAGTAACTTTTTATAGGAAAGGGCAATGGGAATTGTCTGCAGCATCCGTTTTTTTTTCCTTTTTATTCTCATTAAGACAGAGCCCCAAACGTGCTCAGTTGTAGACCGTGTGTGGGTGGCTAGTGGGTGACGAAATTAGCCCAACGCTTCGCTCCCTAACAGTAATGTATAGGATGTGCAGCTGGGATTAATAGGAGGCTGAGAGGTGTGGGCAAGTTAAATGCTCTCAGAGAGAGATTGATTGTTGAGGCAGGGAAGTAGCACCAGGCTGAGTAAGTTGTAGATAATGTACATGTAAAACCAATTTTTAATAAACATAAGTATGGAGAGGTTCCAAAACTACTGTGTCAGGGCTGGTGATTTCAAAGGAAAACACACACACACACACACACACACACACACACACACACACACACAGTCCAGCTGAGACGCCTGCTCCCTTGCTACATGCTGACTACTGAAAGGGTTGATCCTGTAGCACATTGGGTGCTGGGGGGTGGGGATGTCAGTTTTTCCTAAACAGGATTTTTTTGTTTTTGTTTTTGTTTTTTATCAATATCTTCTCTCTGTACTTCCTTACCCTACCCCCATTCCCAATATCAAGCAGACCTCTACAGCTAAACTTGTAGTTGGAGTCCCAGAGAGCAGTTTTATTGGCTTTAACGTATTCCAGCTTGCCTGCTGAGTAGTAAATCTTAAAGTTAATGGCATGTTGAGTGGCACAAAAACAGAGAAGAATGGAAATATACCAGTTTGGGTGAGGGGGTTGTAAGGATTGTGGGGGGAAAAGATTACCACCCTTATTCAGTTTGGAGAAAATATTTGTTCAGAAGAAAGATTGGCAAGATGGAGTGAGGAAAGATAGCCTCCTAAATACTATTTGTTTCCTTCCTTCCCCCACCCACTCCAGATTCCTGGGGTTAACTGTAGCCTTGTAGCTTTTTCTCCTTTTTTTTAATCAAGCTTCCTAGAAACATAACAATGTTAGTGTGTTATTTTTATTATTCCATTTTTTTTTTAAATCATAGTAAAAAAAGGTTTTTTTCTCCATCAAAAAAGACAGCATGTGCAGTGATGGAAGCTTTCAAAGTTTTCACACAAAAATATTTAGAACCCACTGGAGGAAAAGGATATATTCTAGGAGACAGATTTTCTATTGGATTTGGAGCAAGAAAAGGCCACTTATTTATTCATTTCTAATCTGCACAAACTTTTGCAATTTACCTTGATTTCTCTTCAAATTTCTTGATATGAAGTTATAGATACAATCAATGTATGTTGGATAATCTTTTTGTCATTTTATATTTTTCTCTCATGTACACATAAATAAGATGATCAACATCATAAAGGGAAATAATACTATGGTATGGGTTTATATAGACTTAGCCAAGCTGTCTGGGATAGACAAAATTCCATTTTATGAATGTTTTGACCCCCAAATTATCTCTACTGACAATAGTAGGTAAACCAGTTGGTGGCCCAGGGTGTATTCACTTGGCCCTCCTTACTGCAGCAGCTTACCCTCCAAATCCGGGCATCATTTTCTCCCCTATGAAACTTCTGCATATCCCATTCCCCTCGTTTTTTATAGAGCGAGTCTCGGCTATGAATGTCACTGACAGCACTTGGAGCTTCGGGAGAGCTAAATAAATGATACACTTTCCGAGGTCTGTTTTATTCAGTCCGAGAAGAGTTTGAACTCCTCCTTCTGTGATGCTGCCTGATTTATTAGCTAATCCTGATAAAAATAAGCCTCTGGCTACCGGAAAAAAAAAATCTCTCTTGCCATTGGTGATTAATTACCGTTAAGTCAAAAAGCATGATGGGACTTTGAAGAATGAAGATTGTGTTGAGCTTCTAGTTTTCACATCCCCCCCCCATCTTTAAATCGACAACATGAGGCAAAATATGAAAATGGTGCCTTTTGTTAAATCAGGGATGAAAGATTGCTCGTGCATCTTGCTCACTCCTTCCTGAATTTCCAACTTGTGATGAACCTGGTTGGGATAGAACTGAGAGATATGATAAGAGATGGCCTTAAAAGCTACTAGCTAATGTGTCTATTAACTAATTGATAATAAATAAATAACCAAATTAACAAGCCAATAAATAAATCCATTGCCTGATCAAGTTACCTTAAACCACTACCTTCCATTTCATGTAGCTGAGTAAGAGAAGTAACCCCAAGAGTTAATGGAATGTCGGGTGGAGCGAAGCCTTAAAAGAGAATTAGCTTAAGTCAAATTGGGAGGTTGTGATACTGTAAAGGGAGTATTCAAAGGTACCAAAGGAAAAAAAATACAGTTCTGTCAGAGGAGAGGAGAACTACTTTTCTGGGGGAGACATTGATGGTATTGTGGCAAGACAGTTTTTAAAGATATATTCTCATTATAGTAATGGGACACTAATTGAAAATAAAAGAAGGGGATCCGAGTGGGCAGAAAATAGCAAAACATCCAGATAGTGAAAACTCTCAGAATGCTAAAGATTCCTCCTTCTTCATTCCATTCCTTCCCGTCTCCTACCCCATCAGAAACACTTTGGGAAAGATTATTTTTTTCTGGTCACCTAAGAGGAAAGATTTGTACTATTGATTAAAAAGGACCTAAATCACCTATGTTTGCATTATGAGTGAGATAAAGCCAGTTTAAAGATACTTCTTTTTGTATGAAGAGATTTCTTTCTTCTCTTCCTTCTCCTGTTTCTCATTTTTGTCTTTTATTTATTTCATCTTCATTGTTTTCTTTCCTGGGGTCTGAATGCAAAGAACAGAAGTGGGGACCATATAAAAACACACATGGCACACACATATGCAGAGTTATCAAATCACACAAGAACAATTTAGCAATCCATTCATAACTTTGGTCTTGTCTAGCAGGGTAGGAGCTTGAGAAGACTGAGTTACTGGGAGACATAAAGACTAGTGCTCTCTGGACAGCCATATTATAATGCATTATCTTTGAAGTCATTTAAGTCCAATTTAAGTGGTATTTAGTATAATATTTATGAATTAATGTAATCTAAATATAGGGCTGTCCCCGAAGGTTTAAACAGCCTTTACTACTGATGCGTGCTTGTTCACAGGGCCTGTAATGCATTTTAATCTAAACAGCCAGGTCCACCTAACAGTACTTCTAGTTATCCAGTCAGAACAGATCTGTGCCTGGGTATCCACCCTGCATGGAGATTTTTCCAGCTGTAAGAAAGAGAAGGCACTGCACGGTGGCCTTTGGATATTCATCAGCAGGAACCACTAATCTATAAAATATGCAATCCTCTGAGAATTTCACATTTCATATAAAAAGAAGTTGGGGTGGAACCATTCTTTGGAAATTACCTCACAGTTTATTCAGTTTTTAAATATACTCACCACTTCTTCTTCCCAACTTAAGCCTTTATATGGTAAACAGAATGCATCTCAATTAAAAGTAAATTGAGGAAAGCCCAAAAAATTCTCTAAAAGGAGGAAGAGGAAATATGGTTAAATTTAAATTTCTGTGGGTTCTGTGCTTCTTCATAATATCATTTCTGCATTCAAGAGGTGTGATCTACCAGAACATAAGGCTTCCATTCATTCTAGTCTAACTCAGAAGACTTGGTTTTTTTTTTTACCCTTGTGGATTCATGAATTAAAGCTCAAGCTTGATCCCCATCAAATTCCAGCATTCCAGAATGTAAAATGACAGCAGAGCCTGGACATAAACCCATGACCAATTTGAATGGATGTTTTAAAAAATCTCTTTGGAAATGAAAAACCAGTAGTAGCAAGGAAAATAGTCCTGTGAAATATCTGCATAAAAACACACCCATTTCATTGAAATAACTGACTTAACTTTGCAAGAAACATGTAGGAAGAATAAGGCATCCAGACAAGAAAACAAGCACACAAAAATGACAAAGTAACTTTCAGTGAAAACATAAAATTGCAATTTTAACAATAAAATGTTCTCAAATCAGAGAGCTAAATTATAAATGCTAATAGATATTCCCTTCAATATTAAAGTGGGGAAAGAGGTTGATTTCCTATGTGTTTGCTTCTCTTTTCTACATACATTTTTCAGAGCTAGTGTCCACAAAGATGAGAACATGTGCATACATGTATGTATGTGCTTTGGCATTTATACATGTGACTTGGGCACATCCATCAACTAGTTCTGAACTGGATTACGTAGAAACTCTGCCACAAGATTTTTACTATGTCCTCCATAATCTGAAAATGGATTCTAGATTGGATTAAAGAGATATCTTTAAGGTTCTTTCATTATCTTCATCACCTTCTCAAATTATTCAGATGTTCATAACTCATCACTAAAAGGTGTCTTCTTCAGCATATCCATTTCTTTATGACAAATATCAGAAAACACCATGAATCTGAAGATATTGTCCTTCCTGTGTGGGTTCTTTAATTGTTAAGGATTTGTAGAAGAATGTAATTCCAGGATGGTTAATCATCTCAAATGTTTTTTTTTTTTTGGTGTGTTTCATTTTCCCTCCATATCTCTCTCCCTTTGATGTGTTATAAGTGATTGGTTTTATATATATATATATATATATATATATATATATATATATATATATATATATATATATATATATGTATGTATGTATGTATATGGGGGGGTTGTAAGAGAGATATACAGATAGACAGAAAAGAGAAAAGAGAGATTCCTGGGTATTCAGTTCCTGGGTATTCAGATAGACATCTGAAATGCCAACTCCCTGATTCATAAAAAATAGCAGTCTCATTTAAGACAGGATAATCTTTAAGAAATCATTGTAACCCTTGGTCTCTGTGAGGGACTAGTCATACAGTTCCCTAAGATGTAGTAATAAAGCAGGATTATGAGAAAGATAATGTTGAGTGGAAGAACTAGGATACAGGGTGAATGAAAATGGGGCAATGAAAGTTAAATTACCAAAACACCAACTGGGCACTGAAAATTGAGAACATCCATTGGGATAAAGAAAGTGAAACTAGAGTAGCACCTATGTTTAGTTTGAAGAGTAAATTATTTGAGATGAAGAGAGGAGAGAGAAAGGTGTTTGAGAGCCTAGTAAGAGGGGAAGTAGTGAGGAGTTGCTAAAGTTAGGGATAATGTGTGTATGATTTGTGTGTGTGTTGTGTGTGTGTAGATCTTTGAGTGATTTGTATGGTAAGTTAAGATGTCAAAGTATCAAATGAAATTTCCTCTTAAAAGTCATAGTATATTTTTTGAGGGAAGATAAGGCACAAGATGGGGAGAAGAGTAGGTGATTAGGAAAGTCTGGAGAAAAATGCTACTAGAGATGTAACTTACAACAATGCACCAACTCATCCCTTGGGTCCGTGAGTATTGACCCAAGGTTTGGGGGTTTCTCTACTTACTCCCTCCTATCCTGAATGGGGGGAAGGCTTTCTGAGGTTATCCATTTGCATCTCCCATTCCTTGTGACCTTTCTCCAGATCTTTATTCTCTTTATTACCCCTCAACTCCATTGATTGCGTTTTAGAAGTGACCTTCTGGACTGAGCAGCCGCAGAGGAGTCTCTCTGCAGAGACAATCCTGCCCCTTCTGCATCCTATACCCCTCTGTTGACTACACCCCTGTAAATACCCCAATGCCTTCTTTATCTTCTGAAAATTAACGCTTTCCACAAACCAAGGACTTTCCTAATTCAATCAAGACGACTCTCCTAGAAGTAATCAGTGTTTTTCTCCAAACCCAGTCAGGGTGTGGCAGGAACCCAGCAGCCTGCCAGTCAGCATCTCTGCGGCATTGGAGGTAAACCCTCTTTGCACAAGGCTTCTTAAAATGTCTCTTCTCTGGGATTCCTAACACACACACACACACACACACACACACACACACACACACACACACACCCTGAGGCCAGCTTATAGGATCTTGTTCCAATTGGATGTGGGGATGAGAGTTGAGGGGCAAAAATAAACGGTCCCACCAACTTCCTCCTTTGGGAGACTCTCCCAAATTTAAATACACAAATGAAGCCCCAAATATGAATATGAAGATTGAGAATTGATATTAAGTCTGGTATTGAAGACATTGAAGACCACTGGCAGGCAAGAAGCAAAAAAAGGAATGAAAGTGTGGATGAATTCAGCATTGGGAGATCTCCTAAGTTGAGTAATTTGGTTTCTGTCAAGTTAGGAATGACTAGCTACAAGGGCTTCCTACAACTTCATCCACTGGACAACCTAGAATTTTCTAAATGCCTGAGGTTAATGCAGACCACATGCCATGATCCCTACCCCCAAGAGGGGAAAAGAAAAACGGACTGTGAGTAGTCTCTTATGGCTAGGACAAACTTCATAGATGTACTTGAGGAGAGTTTGGGGAAGGGCCAAGAGAAGGGGTTGGATATTATTAGAGTTTTCATTGTTATTTTTCTTGAAATTTGTTCCACTTTCTTTTTTCCTCAATCATTATGTGCTTCTCTCCTCCAATCCCAGCTGACTGAAGATTAAACCAGTTCTTAGTAGTTCAGGAACCAAATCATATGTGGCCATCTGTATGATGTAAATGAATGGGCACCCTTATAGATATAGACATCATGCTCACTTTGTGAGGAAAGAGCAGCCAAAAATATTGATCAAAGCTCAGGGGAAAAAATTGATAATGAACTGGTCTCCAACAGGACTTTAATTGACAGTGACTTCCGAGGCCCAGCTCTGGACAGAGTATAAACTGACCACGATGTTACTTTATTGCAATACACTCTCCTTTAATTAATTATCACCTTTGTTAAAACTGGCTACAGATCAAAGGTTTTTAGATACTTAACAGATTCTTAGTACAAAGCTCTCAGATGCATTAGGACTATCCAACAGCTCGGCCAATGAGGCGAGAGAGCTTCCCATTTTCCTCTCTCTTATCTGTTTATTTCATCTTCTTTGTTAAAGACAGACAGTCCTTGCTGCACAGACACTGTTGGTTAGGATAGGGCCTTGTTTGGGGATATCAGTTTCTTCTGGGAGAAAGATGGAACAGAATATGTGCATGTTGGGAGGTGGTTTGTTGGGGCATTTTGAAAAAGGAAAGAGGCTTTGCAGTTATTTCTTAAAATGCACAATTGGGGCTTTAGCCATGGCTGAGTTTCTGGCTGCAATGAGGAATCTGGACATGATGCAGACAGTCTGTGAAAATTGCAAAAGGTGTGTGTGGGCATGCATATATGTGTGTGCTTGTGTGTGCACATAAATATTACAAGATCAATAGAGATTGTATCCTTTACTCACACCTCTTAACTTCTTCCTCCCTTACTTTCACCTTGTGAACACCTGCACTGATGTCGTATTTCACTCCAGAAAATGCTTGCAGCCTGAGTGAATTTGGGTGACGCTAAATGAAACCAAGTCATTGTTTTGTTTCAGTTGTGGAGTATGGGTGACTGTGAGGATGCGGGCGCCAGTTGAGGTAGGATGCCTAAGCATCCAGCGCAGTGATACCACAGAAACCTCACTCTCCCGGGAAAGGAGGAGGGGGCCCAAAAACCTACAAACTGACAGGTGACTTACTTGAAAGCGACCCTCTGAGTCGTTCTAGGCAGATTTGAATGCCATACGTGGCTGTTTGTTCATTATTCTAATTTAATGATGCAGTCACACCTAATTAATCCATGTCTGGTTTATTCATATGCTATGTCTGAGCATCCAAAAGATTTTTCCAGCTAGCCCAGCCTTTCTTTGCCGGGGAGAGCTAGAGGTGTGCCTCTGGGTGAGCGAGTTTCTCAATCTGAACAGAAATGAATCAGTGCAAAATGAGTTGATAGAGGCAGCGACATGGGGCCATCTCAGACATAAGTGTTCATGCACGCAAGCATGAGAGCATGTAAATAATAACAAGGAAGGAGGCATACACACACATACATGTGTTTTCTGATATAGCCAACATGGCTCTATTCCTTTTTTAATACCCATAGGACCAATTCCCATTACATAATGAGCATTCCTCCTTGGAAACATACCATCAATGCCTTAGCATTCAGATGACTGGAGACTTGAGAGCAAAGGGAAATAAGAGAGTCCATTCTCCAACCTGTTCCAGTGAAGGGATAGCCAGGTAGACTGCTCCCATTATACAGATGGAGAGACTAAGAAAAAAAAATCAGATTTGTAACAGGTCCTGCCTTTTTGACAATGTGCTTCTAACTTGGGCATCTTCTTTTGGCTGATGTTGGCAGGCAGGTAAATAGCAAAAATGGCATTGACCTAATAATATCCTTCTTGAGATGAGACTCCTCTGGGGATTCTGGGGGAAGAAAATTGTCAAAAGATAAAACAATAAACAATGTATGTTCAGGAATGCTCTGATTTTGCTACCACCACCACCTCCATAATGATTTAATTGACTATTTGATCAGTTCTAAAAGCACTATATCTCTCATGAAGGTTACCTTCTCCCTGGAAGCTTAAAGGTGAGTAGAGAAAACACACCTAAAAGTGCACATACCCTTCCAGTAATGGGTTTAGCTATACTTTTTAAAGGAATGTGACAACTACCCTGGGATGATTCAGTTGTCTGAATAAAGGTCAATATAGTGAAATCCATTATTAATAATATCAATACTTTGGTTGACCAATATAACCAGGGACTGTAACATATCACTGCGATTGGTTAAGGTTTGAAAGAGTAGGCAGCAACAGCAGGAAATTATCTCCATGTAATATTTATCATATTGACTGATTCTAATAATATACTCAAAGGCAAAAATGTTGGAAATATTTGCTCAGTCCTTGTCTAGTGAGAGAGGGAACCCAGCTCCCAGTGGGTTATATGGATTTGAACTCCTTTAGAAGGTTGCAGTTAAATAGCTACTGTCACTAGCTCACTATTAATGACACCCTACACTGTACTCTTTCTCCAGTTGCCTAAAACAAGCTTATTCCACTCTGTCCAAAAAAAAGCAATGGATTTACTTGGCTGCCATCAAACCATATCTTTCTGTAAAATCGATACTTTGCATAGCGCTATATCACCTAAAAGAGACAAAAAACACCCTCACACCTAACACTTTCTCACTGTCCCCAGTGTTTTAATTTTGTCAAAGTGAGAACAGGTTCTGGGGAATGGAGGAGGGGAGAGGGATGGGAAGATATAATTAATTTAACTGGATGCAAAGAAAACCTTTACAATGGAGGATTGACAGGTGCTGAAGAGGAGCCTCTCCAAGATGTCATTCTGCATCCCAAAGTTTCAGGTACCTTGGAGGAAATACATAAACACCCATCCTCAGACTTGTGCATGGCATAATAAATCAATTTGCCTTATTTGGGTTAATCTAGAACCCAAAGCTTGAAACTTTTAGGAATCCCCTCAAATAACAGGATGGTCTATCTGGATGGGCTGGAGTTTTTCAGGTCACTTCCATGATCCTATCTTAGAACTTTTTTTTTTATCTGGAATTCATTTTTGGTAATTAAAGGTAGAGAAATCAGATGATTTTCCTCCATGTTCATATGTTAATCCATTTATTCAAGGCCTCACCTCTGGTTATCTTGCTCCATGTCTGGGAGTGAGAAGGGGGAGAAAAGGCTTGTGGCTTTTGTTTCTAGGCTATTTCAAACTTATTGACAACGTAGGATAAAACCAGGAAAAGTACCTTAAGCAAGATATGATAAAATGGTGGCAGTGAGGGGAGGGTGGGGGAAGGAAGGTGCTTCCTGCTGGAAAGAAGAAAAAAGGAGCAGAATAAGGAAGAAGGTACCTTCATTCAAAGCCCAGTAAGCATGTGCTCTTATAATCATCTTTCTACTAGGAGACATTCATCAAGGTAGCAAGATTAGAGTGACTTCAGAGGCAAGACTGCTAAAAAGGATGGGAGGAAGTCATATAGATTAAGGAGAAAAAAAAACATTTCAGTCAATTTTTGGTCATTAATAGAAAGAACAAGAGATAGAGACAGAAAAGAGGGCATTGTGTGTGCATATGTGTCATCAAAGACAATCTGCACGCTAGAACCATGGTCACACCACGTTGTAAGAAATCTTTTCCTTCTCAAAGTCGAGGTCCTTTTAAAAGACTATTTTCTTTCATAGCTGATATGTATATATGACCTTTAGGCTTATTAATGATTTTATTTACATTTTTCTCCTTTGAGCTTGCCAAGGAGTCCTTGATTTACTCTGGAGTAATTGAAAGAAGGCAAACTCTATAACACCTAGCCAGATCTGGCCAGGTTAAAGTATAAGGACTTGCTTAGACCACTTATATTTTACTTTGCTCCTCCACCTGACCCCTCCAAAAACCTATAGAACAAAGCCCCTCCTCCCCAAGTCTTGCCAGAGCACATTGTTTTCCAGCATGGGTAGTTTCTTTTGGGTCCTATCCTTAATCTTTCCTATTCTCTTTCCAAGTTGCCATTCCAGGTAACACCTTCCCCTCTGTACCCCAAGGTCTCTAGTATCTTTAGAGGCATCACAGTATAAAAGAACATTGTGGGGACTTTTTTTTTCCAATCAGGGGATATGAATTTGTATTGCAGTTCCACTAACTATATCACCATAGTGAAACTCAGTTACCTCATCTGTGAAACACTGAAACTGGGATAATTGCTGATTTTGAAGACACACCAAAATATCTCTCACAAGCCCTGATATTCCACCATTACAACTTCATCCCCTTGGGTTAACGTAATTCTTTCCTGATTCCACTATTAAATTGCAATTTCCCCTGGAACACAATCAATTCCTAAAACCTCAGTGTAAATGAATTTGTTCTGTTTTCTTCTCAGACAAGAAAGCCCAAGAGCAGCTTGAGAACAATGGGTACCAAGGGAGGCAAAGGGCTAATAAGCTCCGAATGGAGGGGGCCCTCCCCAGAGACTGCACAGGCCTTGCCGCTGTGACCCACCGGAAAGGTTTATAGAGAGCCCTTGGCGAGTGTGTGTGAGACCCCCTAGCTGTGTGTTCTCTCTCTCTCCTCAAGGAGGCGCCCTCTGATGGCTAATGCAAGGAAGTCAGTCCTCCACAACTATTCTCTAGGCCAGAATAAAATGATTATTTTCCCCATCCTTCCTCCTCCTGCTTCCCCACTATTCTGTGGCTCCAGCAGAAGCCTATCATGCCGAAGCCCTTCTCCTTGCTGAGAGCCCCTCAGAGACAGACCAGACTGAGTCTGGTTTTCTTTATTTGGAAAGCAGCCCATGACAGGCAGCAAAGATAAACACATATGTATACATACACGTATGCCCTTTGGCTTGTGCATCCTCAACTGATTGGTTGATCAATCAATCAGCACCATTTATTGCCCATATATAGTAGCTGGGTACCAATAGCACTGCTGTTGCTTCTTGTTCTGTTTCAGTCTGTGGGCTAGAGCAATAGAACAATCGTGTTATTTATGTGTTTTATTTATTGTATTTTTAAATAAGAAGAAACAGTGATGTGATATGAAAAGCCCTGGGCTATAAATTAGGATACCTAAGATACTAGACCTGACTCTCATGAACTGGCTATGAGATAGTGGCTGTCCCCTCAACTATGGGGACCTCGACTTCCTCCCTTCTATATGTGAGGTGACCCCCAAAGTCCCTTCTAGCTCTCACATTCTATACACCTACCAGTTATTATCTGTTTAAGAAAGTGCTGGACAATAGAGATGCCCTTTGCCTCAGAATGTCGTTTTTCTAGGTTAAAATGTTAGGTTCTTGATATAAAGACTGAGGCTTAGGAAGAAAGGGAAGTGGCCCATCTTGCAGATCCTCATAACTCATATAGCCTGGGAGTTTGATATTCTCACTCTATAATCCCCACAAAATCAAGCTGATTAGACCCCCCCTCCATGTTAGGTCTGAAACCTCCTTTAGTCTTGCATACTGACTTTGACAAGATCCTTAAAGGAAAAGGTCGTTCTCTCTCTAAAACTATCCCTAGAGCTTTGGAAAGGGACCTAGCTCCCTAAACTCCCCAAAAGATAGGAACCTTTTCTCTGGGGATTTCTCCCCAGCTTTTCTGACCCCTTCTCTTCCTAGCTTAGAGCTTCATTGAGGATATTTCCAGTCTCTGTGGCCCTCTAGGGAAATGAATTTCATCTTATAGACTCCATCTACCATGCATGGAGCAGATTTCTCCAAAGCAAAGAGTAGCTGAGTCCTGATCTGAAAGATAGGAAAAAAACAGATCGCTTCCTTTGGGGAGTCTCCAGTCCTATTAAAGGTATGGAATACATTTATGACATCCAAGGACTTTCATGGGATGTGATATCCACAAGCATAGCATTATCTCATCCAGTATCAAGAAAAAAAAATTGGGTCTGGGGCTTGAAGGAGGAAGTGATCAAAAGAACAGTATCATAATGTTTATAGTGGTAAGGAATCTGAGACTTACTCCAATACATTCATTTTCACATGAAGAAATGGAGATCCAAAGAGAAAAAGATTACTTGCTCAAGGTCACACAAATATTAAGAACCACCAAAATTCAAAGGTCTGGTGCTGTGGGCTTGGCGCCAGGTTTCAAAGGCAGGGAGAGAGAATGCCAAGTAAAGTGAAATGGCATGGCCAAAGGCTCCTTTGTGGGAAGAAACAAGACCTGAGCAGAGGGAGCAGGGAGATGGTGAGTATACTCACTGTTCAAAGTATATTAAATTTTGTTTCTCAGTGGGGTCCAGACGTTCTGACCTCAAATAAGGAGGGACCCAAGACAGACTGAAGAGTAGCAGGCACGGGATTGGGAAAGGCAAGCAACTCCTGACAGCTCCCCAAAAGGGGAATATTTTCTTCCTTTGGAGCTGCAGTGTCCTGCAGCCTTCCCAATCACAACCCACCCATGTTGAGAAATTACTCATTGAATATTTAAACCAGTGGTCATGTTCCCTATCACTGGGACAGTCTTCCAGATCTTGGTTACATTTTCTAAGCAAGTGTGGAGTTTGTGGCACCAGAATCTCCCCTTGCTTTCTGCTCCCATCCCCATTTTTACTCCTCCCAAGAATAGACTGATGAACCATCCTTTCCTGTTTTCCCAGTAGCCTAGAACTAAGATGCCAGATGTAAAGTTCCCTTATCAGAATCCAGCCTAAAACAGTGATTATAATTCCTTCAGGAGGAATTCTGACAGGATATGAGGGTCTTCAGAGAGAGGCACTGGAGGCACAGAAGTGGCCAGAGGGGTGGAAGGGGTAGGAAGTCAGGGATGCAGAAGGATCAAGTTGATTCTCTTTGCCCTGGAAGTACATTAGGAATATGGTGTGATGTACCCTCTTTTTGAGAAATTCAGGCTCTTTCAAAAACAGAGAAATAGATAAGTTGATCTCCCAGGACAGAGACTAACTTTTCAACATATTCAAAGGATGAAAAATAAGGTTCTTGTGCAATCCTGAGTGATTTCTTGTCTTCCTCCCAATTTCCTTCACTCCAAATCAAAAACCAGGGAACATAAAGGGTGGTAAAGGTAGGTAAGACCCTTTAAAAATAATTGTAAAGTTAGTGGAGGTGGTCTTTAGCACATTCCCACAATTCCTATAACAAGATTTCAGTATGGTCAAGATGTCTTTTGTCTGCCCCATCCTGAATGCTCTCAGTATAAACCATTTCCTTCTCTCTCTCCTATCAAAATTTAACTATGCTATGTCCTATCTCTTCAAGGCCCTGCTTCCCGATGATCTAATAAACTAATCTGTGCAGCTGTGTTAAGCGGCTATTAATGGGTGTTAATGTGTTACCTCTCCCGGTAAGTTATATGTACTGTATTAAGGGCCTTCTGGAGACCATGTATTAACTCAAAGGAATAATGATAATAGAGGAAATTTCAGGCAGAGTGGAGATGAATATATTTTATGTCCTTTTGGCCAGTCACACCACATAAACAGTCACTTACTCCACAAACATGTAAGGCTGACCTGCGTGACATTCCATAAAACAGTCTTAGGAAACTAGATGCCATGGTTGAATAATATGAATAAGTTGGAGAGAGCATTTATTAAAAAAAAAAAAAAAAACACTTTCACATCTATTTTCCCATTTGATGTAGCACTTCTATGAGATGGGCAGAATAAAAAGTCATTACCCCCATTTTCCAGATGAGGAAACTGAAACGTCACCAAGATAAATCGACTTTCCTAGTTACTCTCTGGTTTAGTAGGAGGCAGGTTAAGTCCTGGTCACCTGGAATTAACTTAGTTCTTTGTCCAAAGGACAGCCTAGCTTCAAAAATCGGTGATTCTGCCGGGTGTCTGCCGGATGCGAAGTGTGTTCCGAGAGAGTCTAGGGTGTGGATCGTTTAGAAGGATGATAAGTGAATGAATTTCTCACAAACCACCACTAAGCCCTCTCCCATCGTCCTCTTTTCCCATCACTAAATTTATTCTTTTTAGTTAACATTCTTCTCTTTTCCGGTTGCCGCCTTTATTTTTTTTTTTTTAAAACCATCACACGAATAATTATGATGCCCGTGTATAAGGAGGCCAGCTCCCCGAGAGAGTTGCTGAATCTCTGTCTCCAGCCGCAAGCAGAGCCTGCCCGGACAGTGGAGACTAGCTGTTTCTGCCGCTGGGCTTTAGCAGCCTAGCCGGGAAAGAGACGAATCGTGCAATTCGGAGCTGACGATGCCAAAGGTTTAATCAAATATTCAACATGGTCAGTAAACTTAAACCAACGTCGTATCTTGAGCTCTGAGTCCCCTCCCTTCCCTTTCCGCTGTCGCTGTCCAACAGAGAATAAGAAAGTTTTTTACCTCTCCCGTGAGCCTAGGGCTGACTGCTTTGGGAATGGAAAGTGGAGACATTGGGGGGGGGGGGGTTCGAGAATTCTGAATGCACTCCTACTGGTTGATTTAGGTATTTGAGGGGTGGGGAGGGAATGGGGGGGACGTTCGGGGAGCTGGGGTTTATAGCTTTCCTTCTGTGTTCTATTATTCATTCCCTCTGATTTTTATCTAATCTCTCCCTGATTGTCCTGGTGAAACTTAATAGACAAAGTGAATTTTTATTACATCATCAATATAATCTCCAGCTAATCAGCAGCCACGTGGGTCACAATGAGCCCTTTAGTTCCTCAGCTGGCTTCATAAAAAAATAGGAACATCAGTGCCAGGTCTGGATTTATACCCCCACACTCCCCTCACACACACACACACACACACACACACACACACACACACACACACACACTACTCCCAGTTTGAATTTCCCTTTCTCTGGCTCTGTCACACTGCATTATGCACTCTGTGGGGGGAGAGGAAGGAAGGTCTCCCAGACCCTTGGGTAAAGCTGCCAATCCACCAGGGAAACCTTCTCTGTTGTTATTATTTTTAGTTTCCTTCTCTCAGTTCCAGGTGTTGAAATCACAGATCTAGGGCTTGTGTTGTGAATGCTGGAGTGGTCTATTATTGCCTCCTGCTCTGGCTGTTGCCTGTTGCTGTGCTGGGAATATAAAATATCATTTCACGTAATCACATGCATATTGCATATGAGATTAAGATAGGGGTCTCATTGTGCAGGAAGCCTGGGTTCTCAAAAGCCATGATCAGAGCACAAATTCCAACAGGACCTCAGCTGGAAAGGTTTGGGGTATGTGCAGAAGGCTTGTTATCAGAAGTTTAAATGGGGAGATTCATCACCAGAACTTTAGCTGGATAGGGTGATTGGGTTGTAGAGGTTTGGGTGTAGAGGTTTGACTTTTTAGCCACAGTAATTTCTAAAACTTTATATTAAGTTATGAAAAAGTAGAGATCTACATTGCAGGAGGGCAGATACCTATGAAATTACAAATTTTTAAGTATCATGTATGTTATAGTATACAATAAATGCAAAAGCCCCACACAAAAATTAGCTCATTATTTTGTAGCTATGCTCTACCTAGCATGTACTTTATATTTTCATAACATCCAAGTTTTCAAAACATTGTTATTTATATATCTCAAGTATTATCATCTGTTCTGCTCAGAGCAACTCAGGAAGGTTTTTCCTTTCCTGTGTGTGCATATGTGGAGAATAAATGGAGAATGTTCATGTGGGCCTTTGTTTATTTATTTCGCAATTTAACATCACTGGGGGAAAAAACAAAAAACAAAACTAAACATGATCAGCCAAAAAGCAAAATGTAGTGGGCAGAGGCAGATCAGGATGGATTCCACCAAGGCTAAGATCAAAATAAAGCAGAAAAGCAGGGAGTCTGGTTGTTTTAAAGGGTGAAGAAGGCAATGCATCCTGTCTCCCCCTGCTTCCAGTAGTCTGGAAGCCATCCATCATTGAATAGAAGCAAACAGTCTGTATGCCTGTGTGTCCCTATTTCAAGATGTAGTTATGAGGGAGGAAGACTGATATTTAAAAAATAGTAGCTTCATTATTCAAATGGGTATTATTAACCTTGAAAGACTCTAGATTTATTCAAAATATTTCTGGTGTTAGCTCCATCCTCTCTAGGAATTGCCTTCAGAACTTGAGGCACATTCTTTAGTGTATCTTCAAAGGATGGATGAATGAGTGAATGAATTAATGAATGGAAAAACATATATTTAGAATTTATTATTTGCCAAGCACAGTGCTAAGTTCTGGGGATATAAATATACAAGTAAAGATAGTATCTTCCCCCAAGGAGCTTACATTCTAAAGGAGGAAAGCAACACATAAAGGGGAATGATGCCTAGAAAGGGGGTATTTCAGTATTTCTAGCAAATCTTTGTCCTTTGAAGATAGGATTAGTCTTTGGAGGAAAGCCTGATGAATCAGGGTAGGAGGAATGTTTCACTGTGAGTGCTACCATTTGGAATCCAAAAGTAAGCATCACTGTGAAGCAATGAGGAAGATATTTTTGTGTAGCTAGATTGGTTTAGAAGGCAGTTATCCTCTATGGATAGACATCTCTGTGGTCACATCTTGGATTGATGGGCACAGGTTCAGTCACAGCCCACCCTCTGTTTCTGAAAAGCTCTTTTATGTCTTTTGCCTTTGACCAAGGCAGCCACACAAAATGCCTCCAGTTCAGGTCTGCAAGCAGACCTCTGCATGCAGAGGACAAATACATACTCCCAGATCAGATAGATAGATAGATAGATAGATAGATAGATAGATAGATAGATAGATAGATATAGATAGATATATGTATATGATAGATATATATATATATAGATATATATATTTAACATGCTACATTACTGATTCCAGCAGAGAAAGGGAGCATGATATAGATGAAAGAGCTAGGGATGGTGGTCAAAAGATGTGGATTCTAGTCCAAGTGGTACCACCTACTCACTGTATATTAAGGTAAGTTTTTCATTTCTGGACTTCAGCCTGTTATTTAATCAATCAAGAAACATGAATGCATAGTACCTATGTGACAGACACTATGCAAGATTCCAGAGTTAGATAGAAAGGAAAAGGTCCCTGTTCTCAAGTAGTTTGCATTCTGCTGGGAAAGACATGCACATAAATAAGTATATACAAGATATATTGCATAAATTAATATGTACAAAATCAATCCATGTCAACTTTTTTAGGGGAAAGGTACCAGCAGATGAGGACCTCAGGAAATGCTTCATGTTGAAGAAGATCTTGAGAAAATGGGCAAATTATCACTTGCCCTACCTTCCTACTTCATTGAGATTTTAGGGGGCCTAAATGGTATGAAGAATGTAAAAATACTTTTGCAAAAACTAAAATGCTACAAATTGCTATTAATTATTAAGCACCTTTTTTAAAAAACAAAAGTGAACAATAAAGACTTCTCCTAAAAATGAGACATCAGCTATTAAGTTATTAGAGTTTTCAGGGTACCTCTAACTCATTCATTTTACATGTGGAGAAACTGAGGCCCAGTTGGGGAAATGACTTAATAATCACTCAGTCTGTTAGTTGTCTAGGTAGAGCTAGGACCTTAGGACCTGATTCTCAGTCTAGTCATTTCCAATATTGTATTCAGCCTATGGTTGAATAGAGTACACAATACACATATATGCATTAACAGATGCTTACCTAGACTTTACATGTCAGTGTCTAAGCATAATTCTTAGAGTAACATGCATTACATTTTTGAGGCATAAGAGACATAACTTGAGAATTCAGAATAGCAGGGACAGGCATGTTTTCAGTGGTCCCATAGAGAACCATGGTCAATGAATTGTGCACCATTACCAGAACAGACTTTCACAATGTAATCTCCAGACCTAACTCTTCTCACCTCCCACAGATTCCATCCCTATCCTCTTCTCAGTCCATTTCTCTCTCATGGGCCTGGCTTGTACAACTGTAGAATTGAGAGGCAATGTGATATAGTGGGGAAAATACATGACTTGATGTCAGATGACTACAGTTGAAATCCTGAAACTCACTGAAAATAGACCCTAAGCAAGTTTGTTACATTTCTGAGACTGTTTCCTCATCTATCAAGTGAGGATATTCATACTAGAACTATAACTTATGGAATTATTGTGAAGTAAAAATGAAATAATTACAAAGTACTTCATAAAACATAAAATAAATATAAAATATAACACAAAATAATAATAAAAAGAAGATTATAAGCATATAAGCTATGATTTTAGAAGTTAGGGTCCAAAGGAAAAAAGGAAAGGAAAAAGAAATGGAGGAAGAGAGCAAGTAGGAGGAAAAGCTAGAAACAGGTAAGATTAAGGCCATGAGCCTATTGGTTTCTCCTTGGAAGTGTTCCTTTATCAGAGACTTCAGATAAGATGAAGCATTGGGACTAAGATTCTTCTTTACTGATTTTTTTTTTTTTTTAAATAGAGATGGCTCTTGACAAAATAGGAGGGAATCTTTGCCTCACTCAATTTGTCCCCCCAGGCTTCTTTAAACATCTCTCTCTTTGCATTTCCCTTTAACTTTTCTTTCCTACAATTTTGATTCCTATTTTTGCATAGTCTTAACTGAGACCATGATCAAATGAGTCCAATAAAATGAGGAGCTGTCCAGTAACATCATGGGCTAGTTGAGAAGCCATGTGCTTATGATTTTTAGTGTACTCAAGAAGGGTCATTGCCAGAGACATTTGTCTCTTCTAGTCTCTCCCTTCTCCCAATTCTTTCCCCCCCCCAATTTACAAATTCTTATTTCAGACACAAGCAGTTCTGACCAAGTCCTTCCCCCTCTCCCATTCAAAAACCTTCAGTAGCTCCCAATTGCCACAAGAAGAAAATATAAGCTTGTCAGCCTGACATTTAAAGCTTTTCACAATCTGATTCCCACCCATCTTTCCAAGCTCACTTCATAATGTTCTTCATGCAGTCTACAGCTTAGATAAATTGCACTATTAGCTCTCTCCTAAATCTGACATTCCACCTTTCCATTCCAACCACACAGGTTGTCTCTAATACCCAGGATGTATTCCTACCTCCTGTCTGCCAATTGGAAACCCTATCTCACAAGTCTTAACTCAAGCCATTCCCTTACTGAGTTCTTTCTTAATCCTCTCAGCTCTTCCGACTTTCTACCTCCTCAAATTATCTTGTACTTGCTTACCTGTTTACATCTTGTCTCCCCAAGCTGAAAATAAATTCCTTGATTCTCATATTCATATCCTGACATTTAAAAGAGTATATTGTACATAATAAGTACTTAATAAATGTATATTATAATTTAATTAGAAGGCATTCCTGCACTTGGGAGGAAATCAGACTAGATGACCTTGCAGGTCCCTCCCAATCCTAAGACTCTATTATTGAATGATATTCACAATCATATAATAACTAATTACACAATAATAATTATATATAATAATGTTATAATAGATAATACATATAGCATATAGTATATAATAATAATTGTTTCTCCCAGGGATTTTTACATTTAATAGAAAACAATAAAACTTCAAAGTATAAAGGAATGAATCTCTAATAGTAGAATTTCAGAAACTGGAGCAATGGAAAATATCCGCAGCAGAGAGACCCCTTCGGTAGCCTTCCACTAACTGTTTCTAAATATAATACTAATCTAGTTAACAGAATACATTGGCTGTCTCCTAAGAAGTGTCAAAAAAGAAAATGGAGTTAAGGACCAAGGGAGGAGGTAAAGTATCAATCCAAACCCATTCTAGGCTTACTATTCCTCAAAGAATGGTATAGGCACTTCCCTCCATGACCACTTGGCTCACTCACCCCTGACTTTGTCACTGTGGAAGAATATGCCATTCATTACTAGTCAGGATCTGCCACTCACCCAAACATGTTCTCAGTCCTTGATGCTGCCCACCAACAACAGTTTAGGGCTGCAGCAGTTGGAAGTGGGGAGAAGAGGGTAAGGAGTAAGTAGGTTCAAACTCCCTTAGTAGCAGAGAGCCTAGCAAAACAAGTTATGGGCAGAAATTAGCAATGTAAATGGACTCTCCTTCACATTTACCATTAATGAAAAAGTAACTAGATTTAGAGGAAACCAGAGTTAGGAATAGGAGACCATTTCTTCAGAAATGTATAAAGAAGCTGGAAAGGTTAGTGAATTTTGATGGATATTCTCAACATTTCTCACATCTATTAGTGATTAGAAATTGTAATGGAAGTAATAGATCTAAATTAACCATAGATATCGGTAGTGCACATAAATGTGAGTTGTATGGGCGGTATTATTTGTTGGTTGAGTGTAGTTTATATATTATGTTCCTATTGTCTAAGTTATATACATATAAATGTATTTTGCTTTGTGTATCATATATCATGTATTATGTGTCAATGCTCTGTTTGGAAAGTGTGGCTATCACCAGTGTATTTTCTACATATGTTATCTGGAAGTTGTGGATATATTGTATATGTAGATTATGTTATGTGGCTGTGCCATGTATATAAATGGAATGTATTTACAAGTCTCTTGTATGAGGGTATGATGTATATTCTAAGAATGTATTTCAAGATTAATATAAAGAGGAAGGAAGAGAAGAGAAATTTACTGACATGGTTAGCTCTTGTTCAAGATCTGTCCAGTGGGATACACTCAATCCATCCCTTGCTTTTTGCAGCAGCTGTCAGCTGCTACTTCCATTTTCCCCTTCTTTTGACAGGCTCTGATCAGAGAAGCCCAAGTCCCACATTGATCAAATATGGGAGGTAGAGGTTCAACTAGTTATACTCTCCATAGCAAAATACATTTTTCCTCTTTGCCACTGCTTTTGGCAATGGGAACTAACAGATGATGAATCTAGCATGTACACTTGTATGTGCATGTGTGTGTCTATATGTTTTGAAGAGAAAAGAAAGAGATAGAGAAAGAGAGAGATACAGAGAAGAGACAGAGAGAGACAGAGAGACAGAGAGAGACAGAGAGAGAGAGACAGAGAGAGAGAGAGAGAGAGAGAGAGAGAGAGAGAGAGAGAGAGAGAGAGAGAGAGGGAGAGAGGGAGGGAGGGGTGGGGACGGAAAGAGGGAGGGAAGAGAAAGAAGGGAAAATGAAGGAAAGGAAAGAAAGAGGAATGGAGAAAAAGAGACAGAAATAAAGTACATGTGTACCTTAAATATGAATAAATGTGATGTATCTGTATCTTTGAATGAGGAATGTGAATGTGTGTATATATATGTATCATGTAATAAGTGAGGATTTCTGTGTATAAATCTAAGCCTTTGGGAAATCAACAAGTGAAATGCATATCTATAACTCTGTAAATGGAAAAGCCTCTGGTTTTGTGGTCTCTAAGGTTCTTTGTAGTGAGAGAGGTTCCTTTAGATATCCACAGATTAAAGTATTTTTATTGTCTCTGAGAATGTGCTTATAAGGGATTTGGAGAGCTGGAGCACATGTGTGTGATTGGTAGCAATAATTGCACATAGTAGGTACCTATTAAATAGTAAAGGAATCTCTAAATGGGTAAAGGAGTGAATGATCTGGGTGTCAGTTAGAGGCATGTATCACTTATAATGGACCTGTCTGAAGAATATGCATGTGATTCTGTGAAAAGTATATCCCTAGTTCAGTTTTATGAGTAAGAGGGTAGAGGTTCTCTGTGTGATGTTCATATGCCCCACCCATATTTGAGTGCAAACAGTATATTTGATATTACTCTAAGGCAGCCAGCAAGCACCCAGAGCTCCCTGTGTTAGCCAGAGCTCTAGAAACACTCTTTGTCATGTTATCACACATTCTTCCCTTAGGTTCCTCTCCAAATTTCCCTCCAGGATCTTTTGAGAAATTGGGGGGCTGTGTTCGTCAGGAAATAAATGAAAGCCCAGTGCTTAGTGTTACCAATGTGTTGCAGTGCATTGGGAATCCCAAGTGCTAGAGATGGTCAGAGATGAGTTGGAAAGGGGAGCACCAGTTATAAGGAAGAGGAAAAAACCCCTCCCTACACCTCTATGTCCTATACCACTATGGGGCAGGCTGGAGCTGTTCAAATCCTGTGCAAGAAGGCAAGCGGCTTGGGCTTGGCCCATTATGTGCAATGCTGGATGAAGGAGAAGCCTGGTGGTAAGCCATCACCATGGCAGGAGGGTGTGAAAATTCCAGGGTGAGGGGTGCAGGATCTTCTACTTCCTGACATGCCAAGGCAACACCACCCTACAGTGGCAGGTTCCCTTCTGTCCTGGCAAAGAGATTTGCACCCTATAGACCCACTGTCAGGCACTACACACAGAGCCCTGCCACCTGCCTCCCTCTCCTCCCTCTCCTCCCTCCCCACGCTCACTACCTAGACAAAAATGGGCACCACAGGAGGAAACTCTCACACTGGCTTACTCAGACAGGTGCTATCACGAACATGTCCATAGGCATGCATTTGCTTGTATGCACATCCTCCTTTCTCCTCCCTACAGTGTCAAACTCTGGGCCTGATGCTTCAATGAATATTTTCTGTTATTGTGCTTTGGGGCCAGAATAATTTTCTGAAAACACCATGCCCAATATACAATTCCCATTCTTCTCAAGTAGCTATTTCCTACAGGATACTATCAAAATTCCATATCCTGGTACTTGAAGCTCTCGGTACATAAACCCAGACCCAGGCAAGCTAATTCTTCTTCCTCTCCCCATTTCCATCTCCATATCTACATTCATGCTGCTCTCCTCTGCTAGAATATCCTCTGCTTCCTTCACACTTAACATATCCTGCCCATCTATCGAGGTCAAGCACAAATCCCATCTCATCCATGAAGCTTTTCTTGACTTTTCCAGCTCACATAGATCATATATGCACACATATATCCAAGGCAACATCAGATAGAAAACAGAGAATCAATCTCAGAGAGGGTTCCCATCCTACTGGCTAGTTTACCCTGTAAGTCAGTTAGCTATCAATGTTTTGGGGACTTTTTAGAGTCTATAAGTGGCAGAGCAGGAGGTGCTAATCTCTTTTGGTAGAGAGAATTGCCTCATCAGGAGTCCCCTATGCCAATAAAATCACAGCTCTAGTTCAAAAACAAACACAACATACGCATTCAACAAAAACAATACAATACACATTTACAATGAGATAATCTCGTATAAAGAATGCTGGATTTGAAGTCAGAAGCCCTGAATTCAAATCCCAGTTTTGCTACTTTTTCAGTGGTCTTAGGCACTGCTCTGTACCTTAGTTTCCTTATCTGTAAAATGAAGAGAATGAGATGGATGACCCCCCAAGATCCCTTACATCTCTAGGTTTATGATCATAAGACAGACCTCCCTTTTCTGAGCTTATCTACCATATGGAATCTGTGTATTCCTTACATCTCTATTCAGAGCAGGTCACAGGAGTCTTCCAGGAAAGACTGATCAACTGATGGAAAGGTTTCATGTTCCATGGAACACCAGTAGCTAATGTGAATTTTCTGAATGCTTCCTATTTGCTTAAATTTGTGGTAAATAAAATAGGGAAGACCAGAGGAAACAAGATCACTGCTCTCAAGTATCCCAAAACTATATAAGACATTCTCACATCCTAGAATATGATTCCTTGAATTTGACTTAAAATCAAAGTAATAATATGAGTAACACCATAACTATCATGTAGCATTTGCAAAATATTTGTTTTCTAATTTGATTCTTACTGTAATTCTATGAGGTAGAAAGTATGCTATTATACCTATTGTATAGACAAGCAAAATTAAAATTCAAAAATATTAAACAATGTGCTCAGAATCATGCAGTAGAACTTGACTCCAGACCTTCTCACTCTTATTTTGCTGCTATTTCTGTTAGATCTCAACAAATACACAATGTATTCAAACAATGTATACAAGCCTGCCATCAGAAGACACTGCTGGGATTGGGGTTCATCCTGTGTCTGTAGCCTCTGGCTGGGGTTAGGTGGTCAGTAGGTGAAAACATCATAGTGTTGTGAACAGGGTTAAATCAGTAGGAGACAGGGTCAAACTGAGTCTGTGTTTGGAAAGAGGGTCTAATTTGTGACTAGCATTAAAGTATTGGGAAGAATACAAGTTGCTCTACATAGAGGGTTAAAATATCCACTAGTGACCAAGGTTAGGAAGTCAGTCTGTGGCTGGAGTCAGGGGCTAAGATGAATTGAATAGGGTTTAAATTAAATAGGAATTGAACCCTAGACCTTGACCTCATTAGGAACATGTTCTAACCAATGAAAACTGAATATATAAATGCTAAGTATATGTAGAGTAAAAAGGGGTGGTATGTGTGCAATTGGGTTAATCAGGCTAAAACACAAGGGAAATGGAGAGAAGCCAGGCTTATCCATCCTTAGAGCATTCATTTTAGGCTCATTACTTGGTTATTACCAGGAATGTCACTTTTTTTAAAGCTTAGACAAAGGAAACTGAGTCAATATGTAGTGTCAAAATCAAATGAAGATGCATCCGTGTCGGTTGCATATTGGCTTAGAAAACCACATATTCACATTATCTGTGTTGTATTGTATTTTAATTTATTTTTGGGTTGCACTCAGGAGTAAATTTTGCCAGAAGCTTGGGTTGCTAGTTCATCATCTCTGGTATAGATCCTATTACCAGACAATGATAATGACTCGCAGACTACATGAATACGCATTAGTCATAGGATAGAGACAAAGATTTTTTTTTACTTCAACTAGTCCTATAACATAAGAGTTATTCAAAACCTCCTGATGACAAAATGAACATAATGCAAATGCCCCACTACTTTTGATTTGAGATAAAGATGAAAATAAGAATAAAACCAATAGAAGACACTTTTATGAGACATACAGGCTTTGAAAATTCAGTTGATTGAGAATTACTATAGGAAATGAGGACAGAACTTCTTTCTGCTTTAGTAGACATGACTTGTTTTCTTAGCTCAAGTCAGACTTGACATCAGCATTAATCATGCCTCTTTCAAGTTGAGCTGATAATACAGTATCTAGAATATTATTAAATGATTGTCCAAACTTGAATACAGTCTTTGTAGATACTTATAGACATATACACACCTATTTATGAATAAATAACGTTCTATATATGAACTCTAAAGTTTGCATGTATATAACTGGAGATAAAATGACAGCTGAGAAAAAACAATTGCCCAATTCCCAAAATCTTAGGTATATAATTACCATCCACCTAGTGGATTATTTATTTACTGATTGTTTTTATTTATCTATTCTCTATCTTTATTTATCTATTCTCAAAATTAATTATGTAAATAAAACATTTATTAAATTAAGTTAAAAACTATTATTACCATTAATAAGTTAAAGTATGTTTGCATTTTCACAAATATGTTTGAATTTTAGTAGTCTGACTTTTTAAATCAGGGATCTGGGTCAACAAACACTTCCCTATGCCTATAGCTCTATTTAATGCAAATATATTTTTGATAAATAAGATTAGTTTTGGAAATAGGAGTCTAAACTACATTCATTCATTCACTATACAAAATTCATCAGTTTGCTAATTGTTCTTCTTTGTGGACATAAACCTCATTTAGATCATTCACCATGGATGAATACATTGTATTCATACATATATCTATTAAAGTTGAGCAAAGGATCACAAATCTGGAAATGAATCGAGACAGTCTATCCATTCTCCAGCCTCTGGAAAATCCTCCATTTTAAGCCTTTTCCATTTTTTTTCCCAAAATTTCCAGTGCAGGGATGTTCAGTGGACATCTCTACTTCCTTGGAAATTTAACAGTCTTTAATGTCAGAACATCTTTCCTAATAGGGGAAGGGGAATGTTAGAGGTGAAAGGGTTTGAAGATAGTCCAAATCCTCTACATAGCAGCTAGCTTCAGCCACTCTGGCTTTTGTTTCCTTGACATGGATACCGCCCTTCCTCAGCCTCCCTTTGTAAGACTGCCCTGTTTCTTTGCACACTCTGTAAGTTCTCAGTAGGGGGAAATAGTTAAAGGAGGCCATGGGGCCAGGGACAGATTACTGCAGAGTCACATACAGAGGACAGCATTGGTGACTCAGCCCAATTCCCGGTGCAGTTCAAGACGGAGATGTAGGTCAGCCAAATGCCCTTTCCCCCTCACCCCTCCTGCTGCCTCTGAGGTCTCTGTCTCCCAGTCTCTCCTTCCCCATCCCCTCTGACTCCCTCTCCCCTACCTTGACCCCATATCTCTGGCAGGACTCCCCAGAGAGGTTGTAACTCACCTCACCATTTCATTTTTAATGAAATATTGAATGAGAAGGGCCCTTCAGGAACCTGTATCTGGCTCTGGGAGCCATCGCTGAATGCCTGAGGCAGAATTGGGTTTTTTTTCTTTTAAAGGAAAAAAGAAAACACCCAATACATTTGCACTGAGGAAAGTTGATATTTCACTTACAAATTAGAAATGAAGTCACTGACCCCAGCCACTTGAATGGGGAGGCCATAGAGGGAAGGGGAGGCAGGGAGCCAGTGGGACCAATTGTCTAAGGGTTTCTAGGGTTTCCCCCAACTAGTGAAGGGAATTTCCACTCACTACCATTTCATGAGAAAGAGGATGGGCTCTACAAGCAAATGCAGCAGGTGGCTGCTCCATGCCACCAATCAGTAATAAGTTAGTAAGACTTGGGGGGGTCATTCTATCCAAAAAAAGTCCCTAGAGCTTCTATCTTTATTATCACCATAAGTAAATAAAAGGTTGCCACTACTTACACGTAGGGATGTGTGTAGTTTTCTCCCATTGGCAAATCAGCATAAGTTGGTCTATCAGATGAGTGAGCTGTCCCCTTAGGTCAGAGGGAAGGGGATATCAGGCTGAAGCATTTCATAGGCATTTTTTTGAGGATGAAATGAAGAGGAAAGGAAAAGGGACAAGCAATTTCAACTCCGTGTTACATGGGATAGGAATATGTCAAGTATAAGAGAGGCTGAGGAATCTGGCATTCTCAGATTTGGGAGACATCTGCCTGCATGATTATCTGATTGTATGTGTGTGTGTGCTCATATGTATTTAGATGGTGGGTCCATGTGTGAATCACATGTGGTTGTTTATATAGTAATATATGTAGTTTGTTTATATATGTGCATATAGTACATATGCAAGGTGTAGATGGTGTATCTAATGCACTTGTACATATGTGTGTGCATTAACATGCATGTATAGCATGCCTTAAAAAAAAAACCACTCATTGACTGGCCACCAACAGGTCCAGGATAAGCCCCACTTGGTCACCTGCAACTGATCGAGATTGAATCTAAATAGCAGTCATTTCTGCTTTGTTCAGAAATACTGAGGGTCCTCTCTTCCCAGATTTATGGTTTTGTTTTGTTTTGTTTTGTTTTGTTTTTGCTGAGACAATTGGGGTTAAGTGACTTGCCCAGGGTCATACAACTAGGGAAGTGTTAAGTGACTGAGGTCAGCTCCTGCTGAGGGCTGGTGCTCTACCCACTAAGCCCTCTAGCTGCCCCCCATATGTATGTTTTTTTGATAAGTAAAAGAGGAGATTCTTTGCCTCAATTCTTTTGTAGCCTTAATCACCAAATGGGCATTGCCTCAGTCAAACTAAGACCAGTTGAAGACCTTAACTTAAAGAAGCCGGGGTCTCCCATTGTATTCCAGCTATCTCCAGTCATCTTGATCTATATCTGGCCACTGGACCCAGATGGCTCTGGAGGGGAAAGTAAAGCAGGTGACCTTGAACAGCCTCCAATTCACTTGTATGTCATAGGATCACCACCCTGATTTCATAGTCCTTTTCAAGAATAATAACAATACATACATATGTGTGTATACATACATACATATATATATACATATATATATATGAATTTATATGTATACATATACATATGGGTCTGGAGTCAGGAAAACTCTTTTTAATTTCAAATTTGGGCTTAGACACTTACTAGCCGTGTGATCCTGGACAAGTCACTTAACCCTGTTTGCCTCAGTTTCCTTATCTGTAAAATGAGCTGGCAATGGCAAACCACTCCTGCATGTTTGCCAAGAAAATCCCCAAAATGGAGTACCAAATTTGGATACAATCAAAATAATTGAACAACAAAACAAAGATATGTATGTTTACGTGTACTGTAAGAAAATAAGACAAAGGGTTAAATGAAGCTGATAGACAAGGAGAATCAGAATCAACTATTTCCCTTCCTGAGTTTGTACTGGGTACAGAGTACTTGTACAGAATATTAGACTTGAAATTAGGAAGACATGAATTCAAATCCTACCACCAACACTTACTAGCTGTGTGACCCAGAGCAAAAGTCATTTAACTTCTGTGCTTCAGATTTATTATTTAAAAAAGAAAGTGGTTTGACTTGATGGCCTTAGGTTCCTCCATGATTTTATGCCCTCATTTTCTAAGGCCAGTATACTTATTCCTCAGATTTTCCCAGTTCAGTTCAAAGAACTGTCAGAGATGGGGCTGGGTATCAGGATGTGATGGAGTGCCATGAGTTTAATAAAGGTGATACAAAGAAAAGGAAGAGGAAGGGGAGAAGAGCCTTCAGAAAGAACATCTCTACACCACTACCCCCCAAATACCCAGACCACTGAGAAAAAAAGGAGGAAGGTCCAAGCAGACAAAGATAATATGAGATAGAAAAATAGACATCAAATAAGAGTTAGAAGCAGAGAAAGATGAGACAGAAGGAAAGAAATGTGAGAATAGAAAAAGGGAAAGATGAGAGAATCATACAGAAAAGATGAAAAGAGGAGAATAAATAATAATCCATGTATCTGTTACCTGCAGAAGCAGCTATCTTCATAGTGCACAGAGCTCTGGATCTGGGGTCTGGAACATCTGAACTTAAGTCCAGCCTTATGTCTTTCTGTACAAGTCACTTCATCTATGTCTTGGTTTCCTCATCTGTAAAATGGTGAAAGTACCTACCTCCCAAGATTATTGTGAGGATCAAATGAGATAATTGTAAGATGTTTAGCACAATGCCTGGCATATGTAATAAGCATTATGGAAATGTTAACTATTATAATTATTATCTCCTAGGGTTATAAGGTTTAAATGAGATATTTGCAAACCTTAAAAAATACTATATAAATATTACCATTATTATTTTTATTGCATTTTTATATTTGATTCTCACAACAACCCTATGAGGTAGATGTTATTTTACAAATGAGGAGACTAAGGTTGAGAATATTTAAATAACTTCCCCTGGTTGATAACAGCCAGAAAGAGTCTGAAGTAGAATTTCAAATCCAAGTTTGCCTAACTATAGATCCAGCACTCATTCTGTCTGCTTTGACATGCTGTCTTCAGGAGGAAGGGGTGGCAGGTGAAGCAAAGGGGGGGTGGTAGTTAGAAAGACTGAAGGAGAAAGGGGAAAGGAAGAAGAAAGAGAAAGAGACAGAGAGAGAAATAGAGAGACAGAGTCAGAGAGAAATAGAGGCAAAAACAAAGAGGCAGAGGGAGACAGAGAGACTGAGAGACGACAGGAAGATAGACAAGAGACACAGAGACAGACATACACACACATACAAAGAAAGAGAGACAGAGAAGGAAACAGAGATAGGCAGAGAGAGAGAGAGAGAGAGAGAGAGAGAGAGAGAGAGAGAGAGAGAGAGAGAGAGAGAGAGAAAGTCAAACATATAGAGACTGAGACACAAAGAAGATTCTTCTCAAGCAGAGATTCTCAAACTACAGTCGGCGGGCCAGATGCGGCAGCTGAGGACGTTTATGTGGCCCGCTGGGTTATGGCAAATGGGCTGAGGGGCGGAGACAGAGTGTGAGCTTTTGTTTTTACTATAGTCGGCCCTCCCACAGTCTGAGGGACAGTGAACTGGCCCCTATTTAAAAGTTTGAGACTGCTGTATATAAATATACTTACTCTATTGTCAGTCTATTCAGTCTCTTTTTGATCTATTTCCTTTTTTTTAAACCTATGACTTTCATGATCTTCATTCACCCCCCCCTTACTTATATCATCTCTGACTATAGACTTCTTTTCACCTCAAATACTTCTGCATGAGACCCAAGGACAGTTCCTTCTGACAGTAGTCAGTCCTGTGAAGGGATGCCAACTGCCAAATTGGGATAAGGAGGCCTTATGGAGGAGATGGCAGTGTAACAAAACATTTTTTAAAAGTTCAGTATCAAAATCCCACAAGATGAGGGCTGTCTCATTCTTGAACCCTACCCTACTGTATGAATACTGATGTATATGTGGATAATGTATAAATCTGGGAATGGAACTATGGATGAGCTAGAGATAAAAGATGGTGATGGTTCATTATTAGCTTAAGGCCTATTCATATGGTTCTGGAGGAAAACTTAATACTTAGCCTGAAAAATTTAATCCCCAATGAGAAAAGCTAAAAAGGGAGGAAAGAAAAACACTATGGTGATATTTTCAGAATGATGTTCTTTGCTTAGCTCTCTTTCTCCTTACTGCTCCCCATTTTCTTCTATATCTGCCTCCCTTTTTATGTCTCTGCCTCTTTATAAAAAGGTTTGTGTCTCTTTTTGCCTACATTTTTCTGACTCTCTTCTGTTTTCTTCTGACTCCTTGTCTATTTGTCTTTTCTTTCTATTGCTAGTTTTCTCTCCTTCCCTGCCTCTGAATCAGTCTCTGTCTTTTTTTAACTCGGGATTTGTCTCTGTCTTTGTCTCTCACCTCTATGTTGAAGATTGTGTCCAGAACCACTGATAGTGAAGTGGAAAAGTTCACTCCTACCTGATGCTACAAATGTACCTGACCCTCCCTGATGGTACAGTAAAAGGAGTGCTGCCTCTGGGATCAAAAAATCCGGATTTAAATCTCACCTGTGTGACCTCCAGCATAATCATTTCACCTTAGACCTTAGTTCCTCCATCTGTAAAAAGAAGTGGTTGGGGCTAGATGTTCTCTAAGGTGCTTTCCAATTCTAAGCTTCTAATCCCACGATGCTGAAATGGTCCTCTTAAAGGAGTTTGTGTGGAGTAACATTGTTAGAAGACCTGGGGAGTGGTTCTGATTTTGCCACTAACTACATTATCTTGACCAAATTAATTCTCCTCCCTGAGCCTCAGTTAGCTCCTTTATAAAATAAGAAAGTTATGCTAATTCACCTGGAAGTTTCATCTTGCTCTCATAGTCTAAGCTTCTATAATATCTCTCCTCCTCTTTCTCCCTCACCTGTTTATTTTTCTACACTTCCTCCTCTCTCTCTTCTTGTTCTTCTTTCTTCTCTTTGCTGGTTTTCTCCTTCTCTATTCTCTCGTTTCCTGCACAAGGATAGGAACTTCATTCCAGGCTGTCCCCATATTTCAGCTCCTGTCCCCTGATGGAAGAGGCAACCTGGGGAGACCCAGAAGAGGAGTGCATTCCACTTCAGCTCAACATTTATTAAAACACCTTTCCTGGGCAAGGTGCTCTGCTAGATGCTTCAGACATGAAGATAAAAAAAAAAAACAAGCACTTTTCTGTACTCTTAAGAATCTAGTAGAAGGCATAAGAAATATACAGAAGTAACTATGTTGCTTAATTCTAAAAGGATTCATGTGCACACTCTATTAATGCAGGTTGCCACATTTTCATGTCTCAGTAGACAGTTCCATGAATTGTGACTGCATTAATTCATCAGCTGGTGGCCAACCTTCTGGTGAGGAGTTTCTCCAAACTTAAATAGGCTGGTCTTGGATTGACCCTATCTCGGAGGGTTGTTGTGGAGATCAAATGAGATGATATTATATTTGTTTTACTTTTTAAAGCACTTAGCATAATGCCTGACACACATTAGACACAATGTAAGAACTTATTCCCTTCCCTTTCCCCTTCCCAGCTTGGTAGGATCTGGGTGAGCTTGAACTCTACTAGGAAAATCTTAGAAAACCCAAGGTTGTCTACAAGAAGGTTGGAGGAGGATTTTATGAGAAGAAACGACAATATAATGTAGAAAAAATTAAACACAAGTCAGAGAGTAAATTGAAATTTAAGGGCAAAAGGATCACTTCTAACTAGAGAAGTAAAGATAGGTCCCAAGGGAAGGTTTTGTGGAAAAAGTAATGACTCCTGACCTGGTCCTTAGGGAGGAAAAGAAAGTCAATTCAATTCAAGAAGAATTGTTAGGTGGAGACCTGTAACCATACCATCAGAGCCCACCCAGTTCAGACAGCTGCATTTCACTGACACCTGCCTTTCCACATCTGCAGGCAGATGATCATTCCTGGATCACCCATTCTGCATATCCAATTCATCTCCCTCCTCCCCCAAACCTATATCAATCCAGTCTTATTTCATATGCGTTTAGGTATCTGCTAATTAACAAATGAGCCCTGAGGGGAATGCTTTTGTAAGGGGACGTCATCCCTACCACTTTTTATCCCCTGAATTGTAAGTCTGAGATTTATATATTGGCTTTGGAGAGGTTAGAAGTTTGCTTAGTTTGAGTTTTTGATTCTTATAGTGGATCCGACATGTGATGTATTCAATTTGGGGGGAATAGGCTAGTCTTCAATAAAATTATGAATTCAGTTAAGCTTCTCTTAGATGCTGCCAACCTCTTTCATATTCACTTTCCTCCCCTTTCACAGAATCATAAACTCTCATATATGGAAGGAACCCCAAGGTTAGAATAGATGACTTGTATCTGAATAAGAATTCACTCTGAAAACTTCATGAAAAATAGCCATCCAGCCTTTCCTTGAAGACTTCTAATAAGGGGGAAACGATTTCTTCCCAAGGCAGCCCATCCAGAGGTTGGGCTGGATGGGCTACCTCTGGATATATGTAAAGACTTTTCTTATATTGATCCTAAATCTTCATCTGAAATTTCTAGACACTGGTTCAATTCTGCCCTCAAAAGACAATAAGTCTGATCCTTCTTCCACAGGATAACTTTTTTAAATATTTGAAGATAGCTATCATGTAGCATCTTTCCCAAAGTCTTGTCTTCATCAGAAAAAATATCTCCAATTCCTTCAAACCTGTTTCATGTGTTATGATTGCAAAACTCTCCCAATGTTGTCTTTTTTTCATCTAGAAGAACCTCTAGCATATTAAAATCATTCTTAAGATGTGGTTGCTAAGACTGAACACAGCACTACTGGACATTATTTCTCTCAAAATAGAGCCTACAATTTTATTAGCTTTTTGACTGTTATATCACACTGTTGATATATATTGAGCTTGCAATTTACTCAAACTTCTAATTCTTTTTTCAGAAGAATTCATATCAAGTCATCTCTTGTGAAGATGATTTTTTTTAAATTGGAGATTAAGAGAACGTCATAATATTACATTTCATCTTGTTAGGTTCTAGGTTGTGGAGATCTCATATTCAAAAGGATAGTTTTGCCTGTCAACTAGGAATTATTTGTGATTTTGATAAGCATTTATCTATGCTTTTATCCAAATAATGGAAAAATTGTTAAACAGCACAGGGACAGAAAGAGATCCTTAAGGCACTCCGCTAGAGACTATCTTTTAAATTTACATGTTTCTATTAATAACTGTTGAGTGTGATGATTCTAATCCATCTAATATTGTCTAGCTTACATTTCTCCATCTATTCCACAGAAATAGCATGAAAGACTATCTATGTTTTGCTAAAATCTAAGTAAAGTCTACAGCATTTTCTTTATCTACCCTTTGTAACCCTTTATCTACCCTATGTAAAAACATCACTGACCTTAGTCTGGAATGGTACTTATTAAATATTTCTTTAGTAATAAGTCCTAGAACTTTTTTTAGGAATTAAGTCAAGCTCATTAACCTATTCTTTACTGAGTTCATTTTCTCTCCCTTTTTGAAAACTAGAACTTGTATCCTTTTAATCCCATAGAACACTTTTATTATCATTGATCTTTCAAACTGTAGACAGCAATCCCTTCTGCCAGTTCTCTAAGTACTTTGGGATATCATTAACCTTTTTGGTGCTAGTGAATTAAATTCATGAAGGACCACTAGGTGTTCTTCTTACAGATGTTTTCAATTCTTTATTAGTCATTTTTATTTTAGTGTTTTCAGTCTAGAGTTGAGTTCATTCTCCTTGATAGAAAAAATAGAAACATAATAAGAACTGAGTAGTTTTGTCTCCTCTCTTTCATGAGTCATCATTGCCTTCTCCAGTCCAAAGCACTGTTTTTTTCTTCTTGGAGTCTCTGTTTTGCTCCAACATATATACATATATATGTCACCTTGATAAAGATCTTTCCCCTACTTCTACAGCAGTAAGTTCCTTCCTGATTTCCACACATCTCCTCTCTTTAACCCTTTGTTCAGGAAAAAAAGATCCAACAGGTTCATTTATTCTCAGTTACTAAAAATTAATTAATAGTTTCAAGACTTTGCCTGGGTAGTTGTATTCTTAACGGAAACAAGGTCTTCAGCAATGACAATGAAATTCTAGGCATCAGTAGGGAAAGTATGTGAGGAGGGACGCAATGAGGACTTCCCAGAAGCCCTGAAATCAAACTATGTAATAACCAGTAGCCCATCTTGACAGAAGAGTCTTTGCTCTCAAGGCCAGGGCAAAGGAGGTTTATTTGTGGCATTCAATGTCATAATTTAGCAAATATTTTCCCCAAAAAAGTGGTATAATTGATTCTTTGATACTATTAATATTCTCTCAACTACATCATGGCAGAAATAGACTTTTGCTGGCTGGCCTGAACCTAACCACCACTCATCTATTTTCATCAGAAAATGCATTCTAAATTTTTCACAAATAAATTAGAAATGTAATTTTAAAACATTCTTTGTAAAAAAAAATTTTAAACATTCTTTGTATATAACAGAACCTACCTGCTTTCCAATCACTCCCTGATTTCCCCCTTCTATACTTTTGTTCACACTGTTCCCCTCAGTTAAAATTACCTCTCTCATTTTTTCCACTCTCCAGGTCCCATCCATCCTTAGGTCAGATTTTATACCCTGCCTCCTGCAGGAAGACTAGTGTAGTTTTTCTATCTCATACTGATCTCTCCATTTTTTCCTCCTATAGCCTTTAGTGTTTGAATGACATATTCTAACAATTTAATTCAGTCTTGCATTCTCCCCTACTCAAGCCATTATAAGACAAAATAAGTATATGGAATTTTAGCTGAGCTTTGAAAGGTAGATTTTTGGGACCTGAGCAAAATAATAAGAAAACTTGGTGAAGGAGGGGAGAACATGTTGAATGGCACGAGAGAAGGCTAGTAAATGGGAATAACAAATAACATTTTTGTGCCATTTTCTTTTTACTTAATTTTTTTCCATCATAAATTTTTTTTCTTTCTCTTTTACCTCCTGCCACCACGGGGAAGAAAAGGAAGGAAGGAAAAATAAAATCTTTGTAAAAAATATTCATGGTCAAGCAAAAAAAAAAAATGCCTTCATTGGTCATAAGCAAAAATAGTTGTCTTATTCTGCAAATTAGCATATCACTTCTCCATCAAAAAGTTGGTAGCAGCTTCATCATTGGTCCTCTGAAATTATGCTTAATTGTTGTATTGATCAAACTTACCAAGTCTTTTAAAACTGTATTTTTACATTGCTGTTATTATATAAATTGTTCCCTTCATCTGCTCATTTCATTTCACTGGGTATCAGTTCATTCAAATCTTCCCAGGTTTCTCTGAATCTGTCCATTTCATTATTTCTTACAGGAGAATAGTGTTAAATTACATTCACATACCCTAATTTATTCAACCATTCCCTAGTTGATAGGCACCCTCTTAGTTTCCCAGTTCTTAGTCACTGCAGAACAGACAAGAGAGCAATTTTTAAAGAAAATGGAGAGATTGATCTAGTTATAGTAAAGGTATGAGTTAGAAAGGAGGTAAATTTGCTCTTCTAGGAAAGCTGATAATCCCGCTGGGGACATAAAATTCATAATACATGAAAAGATTGGTGACAGTATATGCTCTATATAGTCTAAGCACTATCAGAGTTGACAAAAAGTGAGAGACTAAGGCAGAATAAACTTCGAGGCATGCATACCTACTTCCTCATAGAAAAAGCTACAGAAACCAAAGTAAGAGAGAACTTTGGCTTTTGGCAGTAGCTTGTCTATGCATCTCTGGTATGAAATACATTGTCGTTTGAGAGTCAACCAGCAGAGGGCAAGAAGATTATTTTTAAAAATGGACCATAGAGTTGATATCCCTAGGTTCTTGATTTCACCTGGTACTAATACATGCAAAGTTACACAGAATAAAATGAGGAATGGGAACCTTGTGCAACCACAGCAGGAGGGATGCTTGCAAAGATGCTTTCTTCAGCAAAGGGTGGGAATTAATTTCTTAGGACCCTTGGCACAAACCTATAATGAAAGAAAAGCTATTGGGCCCTATTCATGTATAGCCATCATTGTATAATGGATAAAGCAGAAAATAAGAAAAAAGTGAACAAGAAGTATTGAGCTATCTGTGACCCAGAAATCAGGAGTTATTTATTGTTCCCCTTTCTGTTTCACTAAAGGGAAAGAACTGGGTTATTACTTGCTACATTCCTCCTTGACTCTATTGGAATGATTCGGCTCTATCCAAAGTGATACTCAATTGAAGAGGGCTAGTGTTTAATGACAGCAAATATGGATTACAAAAGGTTTCCACTGTGGTCTTGCACTTTTGTGCCTATGCAGCAATAGCAGAAAGTTGTTTAATGAAAATGAAATCTTCACCAGCCTAAAGATAGTCATTTTACTTAAATGCCAAAGCGACCTGCCAAAGTGCTTCTCAAATGTTTTTTTCTTAATAAGGTTACAATTCACCCATAGGATATTGTTTTTACTATCTATTTGTCAGTATTTAATTTAACAAGCAATTATTAACTCCCTACTCTGCTAAGCACTCTGAATACAAAAAGAAGAAAACTGCCTTCTCTCAAAAAGTTGACTTGAATCAGAAAGACCTGGATTAAAGTTTTGTCTGTGACACAGGATGATTATATGACTTAATTCTTAGTCACTTAATTCTCTAAAACTGTAAATTGCAAAATAGTAGTTGGCCTGCATTTGGTTACAGAATTCCTTCATTGAGAATACCCTACTCCAATGGAAAAACAGGTGTAAAGGAAGAAAAAAAAGCTACAAAGTGATTTGAGGTTGGGTAACACTAGTCCTTGGGAGTATCAAGCAATAACTCTCATGGAAGGTGCTACCTTTGCTCAGTCTTAAAGGGAATAAGGGATCTCAAAAGGCTTCTGAAGGCATAAGAACATGACAAACATAGAGAATGGTCTTGACAAAGCAGAGTAAGGAGATGGAATGTCGTGTACAGAGAAGAACAAGTAGGATAGTTTGATTAAGATTGTGTCCATGAATGAACATAATATGAAGCCAATCTAGAAAGAAAGCTTGAATTCAGAATGTGAAGGACTTTATATGGTAGAAGATTTGGGATTTTTCTCGATTTCATTGGGAAGCATTGAAGTTTCTTGAGGAAGGGAGAAGCATGATAATAACTTTGGAAATGCTTTAGGAAAGTCAGTTTGGTAGCTGCATGGAAGAAAGAGTGGATATAAGAATTGAGGCAGTGGGGAAGTAGAGAGATCGATTAAGAAGCTGTTGCAGTTGTCTGTATATCCAATTCAAAAGATTTCTTTTCCTTCAAGACTCAGGTCAGGTGCCAACAATTCCATGAAGACTTTTCTGATCCCTCCAGATGAAAATGATCTCTGCATCCTCAATGTCCCGGAACAGTTTATCTGGTTCCCTTCCTTTATTTGCTGGATCACTATTAAACAGCAAACCCCCTGCAGAAATGGGTTGTGTCATTTCTCATGTTCTTATCTCTAGCACTAGTACAATGTCTTTGCATGCAGTGGTGCTTAAAAATTACATTGTTGAATTAAATTGGAACCAGGGGAAAATCCAGATAATCATCAGAGATTACTAGAGATAGCTTTCTGGTAACATATATGAGAATCTAAAAGAAGCATAGATGATCATCTATAGAGTTTAATTGGGAAGCACTGAGAACACTCCATGGATGGTGTTTCTGTTGGACTGAACATTTGAGCAGAAAGAAAATAAGGGGGAAAGGAGAAAGGCAGGTCAAGGAAAAATGAGAAACACCTTATTGTCTTTGAGCAAAATAGCTTTAATCTGTCCTATAGAGAAGTTTTCAGTCAGCCAGTTATTTAATAAACATTTGTTAAAGTCTACTTATGTGGCTAGATGTAATTGACTTTCAATTACCTATTTTCAGAGGCAACTAGGTTGACATTACAAAAAGTATATAGTAGTATAAAAATTCCTATGATGGAATTTAGGGAGACTCACATTCTAATTCCCATTCCATTACACGCTTGCTCTGATACCTTAGGGGTAGTCAACTCACTTTTCTTGGCTTTAGTGGCCTCGTCTATAGAATGGGTGAAATACCTACGAACCTACCTCACAGAACAATTATAATGGACATAGTTCATCTGGGATAAACCCTTGTGGTACTGTGAGGAATTCAGATTCCAAAAGTTTTATGTTAGCTTGAGAAAGGGGGAGTGGGATGGAGAGGCAATTAGGATAATTATCATTTAGCTAATCTTCACAAAGAGAACCCAAAGTTGAACTTCAGAAAGAAGGATGGAAAACAAGGAGATTCAATGGAAATAATCCTTATTACCTAAGGAAAGACTTCAATAAGGAAATGGAACTGTAGCTAATATTTAAAGAATGAATAAAAAAATAGTCAAAAAAAGATAAATCCCAAAGAATGGAAGTGTAGATGAAATTGATTAAAAGGAAACAAGAAAGCAAAACCATTGCAGATGATTGTTTCATTTTAGGAACCATGCATTAACTCATTTAATTGTCATAACAATGTTAAGGCATTCTTATTATAGTTATTCAACTAGCTATGGGATTTCAGTTACTATAGAATTCCATATAAATATAAAATATCACCAGAATTTTAATTCTATAGCTATTATCCCAAATGAGGAAGCTCAGACTTGAAAATGTTAAGTGATCTACATATTATCACATTTCAATGAATTTTCAGATTGGGGGGGAGGGAGTTAAGCTAGAAGCTCTGGAATCCAAATCTATAATTCTTTGCAACACATCATCCTACTTCTCCTAGGGAAACTGTGCTGGGGGTAGAGGAACATTGTGCTGGGAGTCAGGAGCTGTGGACCCTACAGAGGGACCCACTGTACAACCTTCAACTGCTCCTTTAATCCCAATAAGTCTGCATTTTTCTCAGCCGTAAAATGGGCATAGCAATATCTGTCATATGCTCATGATAGTGTTGCTGCACTTTGAAAGTTCAAAAGCTCTAATTCAAGTTTGAGATATCATTATAGATCCAGCAGATTCTAACACACCTGGGCACATGGCAAAAATACCATGAATAGATGCGTGTTAATTGAAGGATGGATGAAAAGGGTTATTATTCACAGAGTAACTACTAAAGACTCTATGACAGTCAAGCAAGAGTGAAAGAAAGCTTCTGATGTGTACAGATTCCAGGCCTGCTTTCTGTCCCCCAAACCTAGTCCCATTTAGTTCTTCCTGTAGACAACAAAGTATACCCAACAGAGTTCCATGCAGGCTCAGCCTTTCTCAGGGGAAATGGCCGCCTGGCTCCCCCCACTGCAGTAAACAGCTGTGCTTCAGAGAGAAGTTCATTTCCAAGGAAACCAGAAAAATTTCAGGCATCAGGGGAAATTTCCACCACAAAGAAAGTGATTCCAAAGGGGTTTTGATAGTGTCTTGGAAAGAGCTTTGGTAGATGGAGAAAGATAAACTGAGGGCATATATACTTAGGTGCCAGGGGGGAGATAAATTTACCCCCAAAGTGGAAATTAAAAGTTTTAACTTTTTCTTTTTTTCTCTTTTTTTATTCTTTTACCATAGGGATTTTCTTCCCACTAGAGTGCCACAAAGGGAGGGAGAAAAAATAAAATTAGTGGAGCCTTATTATTAGGATGTCACTAACTTCAGACACAATTCTGCCTTTTGGATCTGTATGGCCAGTCTGGATGCCTGTTGTGCCCCATCCCTGAGTGGATGGTCTCCCACTGGGAAGGTCAAAAACTAAAGCTGAATTTCTTCATGCAGATCTGAGAATTGAGCCCTGTCCTCTCTCCTCCATCCCTAGCCAGGCTCAAATTTAAACACACACAGAGAAATCTGGCCTCTGGTGTTTAGCCCATGGTCACAGACTTTTTTTTCCCGAGTCAGTTATCCATCCCCATGGAGATCACATTACATGTACAATATTAAATAATATACCAGCTTACAAAATAGTTAGCTACAACAGACACACGCATGCATGTGCATGCACATACGCACACACAACTGTGCACAGCATTCGAAATGATTGATTGAACTAATTTTTCCTGTTACTATCATTTTATCCTAACTTGATAAAGTGAGTCAGTTTCTGTATCTCGCTATGTACGTACGTCACGGAATTGTGTGGGGACCGAGAGCTGGTCTGGAACTATGTAATTCAGAGAGCTGTAAGACATCGTGTGCTCTTTGGAGAAAAAGACACTGTTGCCTTCACAAATTGTTCCAGATTACAGCATTACCCTCATTTAGCATTTCTGAAACTCTCTGTATTCTAGCTGTTGTACTGAATAGGAAAAAGCACACACAAACATATGGTGTTTGAACGCTCTCAAGGAGCGTTCACCCTAAAGAGACCGAATTCTACAGACATCCAATATAAAATAAATCACATTTAAACATATTTCTATAGACGTTTTTCTTCCCACCATTATATGCTATATAACCCCGAGAATTCCCACCTTCTCTTCACTCCCCCACAAGGTGCAAGAGGAGAATAATGAAAAGCAACTCCCGTTTCCAGGGCTTTCCTCAAAGCCAACTCGTGAGGTTGGTACTCCAAGTAATAACACTAGCCCATTTTACAGATTTGGAAGAGAAGATTCAATAATTTTTCTAGGGAGATGCAGCTGGCAAATACTAGAGGTCAAGACTCCTGATTCTCAGATCAGACATCTCCCAAACTTCGAAGAATGAACATAACTATTTAAGAAGTCTCAGTTTAAGGAGATTCCAGGTCCCACAGAAATCCAGTTTCCCACAAAGGACTGGCATAGAGGCATAGAGATATAGAGGAATAAAGAAATGAGCTGGCAGAGTGGGTAGTGACCAGCCTGCCATACACTCTCCCAGAAGACTTTTTAAGCACCTGGACTTTCATTTTCACCTCATTTTGAAAAGTGTTGAGAATTAAATTGGCCCTCTGGCGACTCAAGAATTTTGCAAACACTGGGTAGGCTATTTCACTCTTAATTCCTACTTCTTTCTCTTCAGGGTGCAAGCCACCTAGAACAATAGGGTCGAGCTAGAAAGTGTCTACATTCATATTCTATCCTCTGTTTTCTGCTTCTCTCCTGCCTCCTCCCCCCTCCTTTCCTTTTCTCCTCCCGCCCTGGGGATGTATTTTGCATCCTTTAAATGATCTTGTTTATTCTATGTGTCGGAATATAGTTATCTGAATATTAATTATGGCTTTAGTGAAGTTCATCGGTTGAATGCAGGAATTGAGAATTCCTCCTTCACTTTCAGCCACCTGCTTTGATTTCTCTGTTTATCTGCTTGACTGAGCCGAAATCAGTTTCTGTAAGTGAAAGTCGGCTGCTCAGAGCAGATGTTAATGCTCAGAAATAGTGTACGGTCTGCTATTACCATAAGTAGCATAATACTAATAAATAGAGGCATGTATCACCCTGGAAGGTGGGGCAGTAAGGGAGAGGGTCCCAGATCAGGCCAACAAAGACCAGAAAAGGGGAGAGGCCAGAAGTAGCCCAAACTTGCCCCCCACCCAAGGCTGGACTAGTGATGGCTCCCCATCTGCCACCAGCACTCAAGCCTACAGCCCAGTTCTCTGCATCTTCCTGGCAGATGATTAATGATAGCAGGATTTGTAACCAAATTGTAGTGCCATTAGCACCAAGTCACGACTGACAACTAGATACATCATCACTGAGATTTCTATCCAGCTAACTAATTTAACTATGTGAATATGGGAAACGTTCCCTGCCAGCCACACTGCAAATATTTCCAGTGCATCGGAAGCTCACATTGGTAATGGAAGAGATATGGGGATTTCAGCAGGGGTGAGTCTGCTCACTAACTAACCATCCAGACTGGCTGGGGGATACCAGCATAGCCATTTTTAAAAACCTTGTTTTTCAAAGGCTTTGTGATAAGTCAACCAGAAATAGAAATGAATACAGATAAAATACAGGAACCATGTAAACCAGATTTTCCAAACTCCTGAAAAAAATAAAGACAGATGTTAAAGTTGGTGGTCTTCCTTTGAAACAAGAAATGAATTCAATTCAGTGATGGGTTGGGGGTTTTCCCCCCCTTTTTATTTTCCCCTAATTTTTCCCCATCTCTGCAGCTCCCAGCTTTCTCCAGGAGAGGGACTGCCAGGCACGCTAAATAGATACAGGTGGGCCTCGCTTTACATAGCAGCTCTGTCGCCTAATGTTTGCATGTGATTTTTTTTTTTTTTTTTTGTAAAGTAAATCCTATTTTAAATGCACTGTGGGAGCTCATTAGAGGAGACCCCATGGGACTCCTTTTGTAAAGTGAAGAATTCTTTTTTAATAGGAATAGTCTCCCCTTAATTGATCTGGTTTGTACATTGGGATTTATATATAGCCAGATTTCTTAAATCAGGGTCCAACTATACTCCCTTGGGGATCTGCCTACTGACCTTCAGAAAGTGAAGGCTGAAGTTCTCTCTTCAGCTCATTGTGATAAAGCTTTCTCCAACATCCTCTTGGATCCAGTTCAATTGTATGCCATGGCCTTACCTCCCTGACATCATGATCCTCTTCCAGAAAGAAGGACAAACAAAAGAATTAGGAGCACTGGGGACCCAACTGGAACTGGCCAGCAGGGCAACAGAGCTCCTTCCTCTTCTCTTCTCTTCTCTTCTCTTCTCTTCTCTTCTCTTCTCTTCTCTTCTCTTCTCTTCTCTTCTCTTCTCTTCTCTTCTCTTCTCTTCTCTTTCTTCTTTTTTTTTTTTTTTGCTGGGGTTTAGGTATTAGGGCCATGCCTTAAATCCAAATCATTCTGACCACTGACTAACAAGTTCCAGGCCAAGCCCCACTTAGTCATTGTTTGGGTCCTGATGGACTCAGAGTGAGTATAAATCACAATTGTTTCTGGACTTTTCTTCTTCTAGTTTGCTTTTTTTAAAATCTAAGTTAAAAAGGTCATTCTGCCTTATTTCTTAGCCAGCCTTAATTATTAATTGGACATTGCCTCAGTCAGATTGAGACCTATTAAAATCCTTAGTTTTAAAAAGGTCAAGATCTTCCACTACATCTAGGTCCATCTCCAGTCAATTTGATCTAGATCTTGCCATGGACCCAGATGGATCTGGAGGAGAAAGTGAGGCAGGTGATTTCACACAGCATTCCCTCATTCAAATCCAGCTCACTTGTAGGTCATGAGGTCACCTCACTAATGTCAGGGTCCTCTTCAAAAACAAAGGACTGACGTCAGCTGTGGAGAGACGATGCTAATGCTGTGGAAAGAGAAAATCATCAGATGACTTGGATTTAAATCCTACACATTATTTGGAACAAATCACTTATTAACTTTTAGTTTCCTCATCAGTAAAATGAGACTAATAAGCCCCAGTTCTACTTGTTTCATAAAACTATTGGGAGGATCAAATGAGTTAATTGATAGGAAAAGAACTTTAAAAAGCACAAGGCGCTATCTAAATGTAAGTGGTTATTATTAAATGAGGGCTTCATTTAAGAGTCATTCCTTTCCTCCTCTCTTCTGCCACAGAGTCTCAAAGCAAGTCCTGGGGAATGAGGTCAGTTAGCAGAGTGACCCCATATTGGTGGCAAGCGGCTCTTGCTTCACAAGCCCATCAGGCAGCCAGCCTATGTCTATACCTGCCAGTCAAAGAAAAAAAATCTGAAAATTCATGACAAATACATCACTTCCACCTGAGTTAACAAGAAAATTGTCAGGAGGGAAAAGAATGCCTGGGACCTGAATAATTGCCTCAGTACTCCACTTCCCTTGGGAGAGAGGGTGGGGGGAGTGTTAGATTCGGCCTCAGGCAATATCATCTGCATTTATTATAATAAACTCTTACATTTTATGCTATAGTATTTTATGCTTTTCAAAGTATTTCCTCATCTATTACCTCATTTGATTTTTTGACAATAACTTGCAGTTGTCAAATCATCCCCATTTGATAGATAATAAAACTGAGACCCAGTTTAAATTTTGAGGAAGAGAAAAAAATTCTTTCCTCATAAATATAGAGGCTTTGTTTGGTCGCAGACCATAACTCAATATTTTTGCATATTTTTCTTAGCCAAAATTCAGAGGGACAGTTGTGAGGTAATGGAATGGTTACTTACCTAAGATATAGGAATCTTAGAGCTATCTGTCTCTTCCATATCTAACAAAATGTGCCTGACCTTAGGCAAGCTAAACTCTTTGGACCTCTGTTTCTTTAGCTTTAAAATTAAAGCAATTATAAAGATGACTTCTAAATTTCCTTCTAGTTTTAAAACTCAGTGAGTCTTCAGTAAGCCCAAATTTAGCCAGAACATTAATTATGTGTTGGGGAATAGTAGGAAATCAAGCTGAAAAAATCATATTGGGAATAGATTTGCAGAAAGCCTTGAATACCAAACCAAGAAATTTGGATTTTATTCTATAAACCAAAGTTGTCAAATGCATGGTACATTAAAATATAATTATAAAATACATCATAAGTTAAAATATGATAGAACAAAGATAATGTTAATATGTGATTTTATTACACTTATTACAAGGGATCCTTAGGACTGGTTTTGTAGCTCATTTTTCTATTTGAGTTTGACACTACTGCTATAGACTACTGGTCTCCAACCGAAGGCTATGGCATGACCCTAAAGAGCTATGTAATCAACCTACAGGAGCATGAGAAGTTACGTACCCCTAAAGCAAATTATGGAAAAATTATGGCACATTATTGAATATTAATTCAATTCAACTACCACAGTCATACCTTAGAATATTCTTTCACTCAACTCTTCCAGCAGTTCCCACTAGGATTTTGGGCCCCTCTCAGAATTATTTATCTACTGGAACATAGCTATCCACAGCAGGCAAACTTTCCTACTCTATTTATCATTAATTTAGGCAGGTGCCAGTGAATAAATCCACCATTTCTTTCCCCTTTCCTCCATTCCAGACATACTTTTTTACTTTTCAGTTGGAAAGCCCAGGATGATCAATCCCAGTTGCAGCCTCTCTCCCTTCCCATATCCTCCACTTTAACTGATCTAACTCTCTTTCCAATTTCCCTATTCTGTAGAGAGCACCAGTCAGTCAACAAACTTTTCTTGAGTGCTGATTATGTGCTAGGAACTGTGCTAAGAAAGAAGGCCAAAACTAAAGGACTTCATATTCTAAAGGAATAGATCATAGTAAACAACAATAAATAAGTAGGTACTAGATAAAGATAGCTAGAAAATTCTTTTAAATTATCCATCCAATCACCCAGGATTAAAACCTCAATGTCACCCCTGAAGTCTTACTCTCCATCACTCCACATATAGAATATTGGCCAAACCAAATTTATCTTAATGACATTTCTGGTATTCAACTTCTACTCATTACTCACAGGATCATCATTCCAGTTCAGACCTTTACCACCTTTCCCCTGGATGATTGTAATGGTCCCCTGACTCATCTCCTCTGCTTCGTGCCCCCTCACTCTTCTCCATATTCTACTCTGCAGCCAAAGGGATGGTACTGATGTGCATGTCTCACTATGTCACTTCCTTAATTCCTTTTCTGTAGTGGTTTCCTCTAGGATCTCTAGGATCAAATATTATTTATGTCTTCCTTTTATTTAGACTTTCTTGTTTCATAACACAGAATTGATAGTATGGGGATAAGGAAGGGACCTATGACTTTATTGACGTAGGTAATTCCTAGGTAAGAAACTTTGCTCTATCAATCAGAGTTGATACCTTCTCTGTAGTTTAATGTCTTAACGAGAAGAGCAAAACTTCTTAAATCATGGATCACAATCCTATATGAGGTCTTGTAAGTGAATATGGGTATAGCAAAATTGTGATTATCAGTAAATGTTTTATTTGTATACCTATTTTACATATACCTGGAGTCACATATATATTTCTCAGGTGAAAGGTCACAAATGAAAAACATTTTTAAGAAGCCCTGGCCAGAATATCGAAAAGGTTAAATGCCAGAGTCATATCAGACAACCAGTATGTGTCAGTAGTAGAACTTGAATCTAAGTCTTCTTGGTCTCCAGGTCAACCCTTTAGCTACTAAGTGATATTGCCTCCCCAAAGATGGATATAATTTATAAATAAGTAAATAAGTATATTGGCTATTTGTGCTCAAAAAAATGCACAATTCCAAAAGTTTGAAGACTACTGCTGAAGCCAATGAGAGATCCCAAAGTTTTTTGAGCAGGAGAATGACACAAAGGGAAATTATGGAAATATTTCTCTTCTAAGGATATGAAGGAATACATGAAGTTGAGTAGATAGGAAGATTAGTAAGTAGACTGGAACAAAAGTTTTGAGAACCTGAAATAGTTAAGATCACAAAATCATTTATTGGAAGAGCCAATATTAAAAGCCAGGTTTCCTGAGTCTCAAGCCCATATCTTTTTTTCCTAGTATACTAATGTTAAAAGTTATTAAACCCCAATTATATCTACAACATTTAGGAGCCATTGTTTTAATCTGATCTGGTGTCAGATATGGTCAACATTCTGAAAATCATAATAGAATAGATTCCATCAACATGAGATCACTTTGTTTAGTTCCCTCATTTCACAAGTGAGAATACAAATCTAGAGATTTAAAGTGAGTCACCCCAACTCACACAGTTAATAAATGACACACTTTGGATTTGAAACCCAGTCTTCACTCCAGCTCTTTCCAACACACCATTCTGATTACTTGGTCCTTGTCTGAATCCATAAGAAAAGTTGCTTTATGATGGAAACTATATTCATCAGAAGAGGGTTACCTGAGGCTTGGAAGAAGCAGTTTGAAGGCCAAGTCAAGTCATGGTTAATGGGCAGTGATTCACTGGGTCATCTTCTGAGATGAATTAAGGAAGGATTTGGGGAAAATCCTAATAGGTCTTCGAAGGAAGCTCTCAAGGTGAAAGGCTTGTTACCTAGAACTGAGGAAAGCAGGTAGGGAGAGAAGGTCAAGGACTTAGGAAAAGAGGAAAATACTTTTCTTATGCTAAAGCTGAAAGTTTTTGAAGGCTTCTGCATCAAATCCTAAGTCAGCTTCATCTCCTTGCCATCAGTTAGCCCCATCTGATCTGATGTCTATACTCTTGTCCCAGCCCCTTGATTATAAGTAGATAAGACACCTTTATACACTCAACTACAATTCTCTCCTCTAATGCCCCTCCCCCGAGCTTGAAGACAGATCTGGCAACTATAAAGGGTCTAAGATTTAGACTTGATTCTTATCCATCCATTTATTTTTATTCCACTGACTTTTTTTCATCTTTTCTTTCTTCCTTTTCCTCCCCTCTACTTTCTGTACTTATTGATCCCAAAAGAGAAAAAAAAAAAGTCTATTAATCCTAAACCCAGAAAAGATGAGAGATAAGGGCAAAAGCTCTTGTCAGTACAAAGCAACTCAGAACATTATCTCTTGGGAAAAGTGACCAATTGGCCCCAGTCGGGAGGGGGGGGGGAAGAAAAGAAAAAAAGGGAAAGTAAAAATAAATGGCACAGATAGACAGTAGATCAAATGAAATTAAATTAACTCATGTAGGGATCTTCCTCCCGGATGCAACACAAAAGCCTGTTATAATCATAGACTCTTAGAATTGTAAGAGACCTCTAAGATCTCAACCTCCCACATAAGGCAGGAATCCTCCCCTCAACAAAATCCTGGACAAATGACTTAGTCATCTCTACTTGAAAGCTTACCTGGATGAGGCTTAGCAAAACAAATCAGGTCCCTCTTCCATTTTATAATCCTTTGAAGTTTGTTATTATACCCATTCCCTGTTAAATCTTCTCATCTCTAACTTTCTAAACAAGTTCTACCAAGTAGTCCATAGGAAGCAGAGTCCTGGTGGAAAATAGAGAATCTCAGAATTTTCAAATTGAAAGAGCCCTCAGCAGGTTACCTCAGCCAACTTAAGACTAAAAAAAAGAGAGGGAGAAAGGGGGGGGAGACAGGGTTGTGGGGTGATGTTTACACTAGTCACTCCCTTCTACACTGATTGATACTTTTCAAAGCATTTTCATATCTAATAATCATTGATTCAACAAACTTCCCTTTGAGGTAGGTAGGATTAATGGCACAGTGGACAGAGTGCTTGGCCTGGAATCAAGGAAACTCATCTTCCTGAATTCAAATCTGCCCTCAGATATTTATTAGCTGTGTGACTCTGGGCAAGTCACTTAGCGCTATTTGCCCCAGTTTCCTCATCTGTAAAATGAGCTGAAGAAGGAAATGGCAAAACGCTCCAGTATTTTTGCCAAGAAAACTCCAAATTGGGTCATGAATGAAATGACTAAAGGATAGGCAACCTCAATGAATAGATGAGGAATGAGAAGGCTTAAATAGCTAATTAAGGTCACATTTAAAAATCAGTGGTGGATCTAGGACACTAATCCTGGCTTTCTGACTCTTCATTCAGAACTTTCCACAATAATAACTTGCTTAGAGGAGCTCTCCCCTGAACATAAACATAGCATTAATCATATTCTTTTTTGCATTACTCTCTCTTATGAATCTGTCTCACCTCTTCAAATGGACAGTGATCTTCTAAAGGACATAGAAACTTACTTTCTTTTATTTGGAAACACAGTAAGGATGTTTTAGAGGGACAGCCAGGTGAAATAGTGAATAAGAATACTGGACATAGTGTCAAGAAGATCTATGTTCAAATTTTACCTTAGAAAGTACTTGTATGGTCTTGGACAAGTCATTTACCCGCCATCTGCCTCAGTTTCCCTCCTCTATAAAACAGGGTACCTCCCTCACAATGTTACTTTGGGGATCAGATGAGATAGTATTTGAAAAGCTTCATAAACCTTAAACTTCTATGCTATAAATGTTAGCTATTGTTACCATAAATACTTCTTAAGTTATGCTGAATTGTGTTGAACCAGCTACAACTCATTTTAGAAGAAAATAATGAGAATATCAATGGCCAACAAAATAAACAAGCAAATAGCATACGTGAACATCTACTTTAAACCAAAATGATAAATTAGGGAGTAACTTTTCATTTTACAGACTATTTTTTTTACTCTACAAGAAGACTTACTAGAAAAATCTTTTAAATCATGGTATTTCTGTGCATTCTGTGATTTAAAGAGTTCTTGAAAATCATCCAGTCTATTTCTCCATTTTAAATATAAATATTCACAAAAATAGTAGTGACTTGTTTTACCAATGCAAAGATCTATGGGAATTTTTTTTTTATTTGAATCATAGAAGTAGGTCTAGATAATCTCAGAGATCATCAACTCCAGCTCTCTCGTTGCATAAAGGAAGAAATTGTTCAATCTTTCAAAGATATACATTTTTCAACAGGGTTGAGGACTCCCCAGATCAATTCATATAGCTACCATTCTGTGACTTACTTAACGGATAGCCCTTAAGTGTTGTGATGGTAGAAAAACCCATCTAGCACCCTGCAGTCCACATGGGACTCTCTCCAACCTTTGCTAGAGATTCTTTGACTACAACAACCAAGTCAATCATCAAGTTCAAACTCATATTCTTATCAGTTCAGTAGACTTTGCCAAAGCTTTTATTCTACAGTCCTAGCCTTTGAGAACCCAGGCTCACTTCCACTCCAACATGAGGCACTGAAGGAGGACTTTAATGAAGGGGGTGTGACCTAATTTACATAACCAATTAATTTACAATTGAACTTTTCAGGGACACAGTAATTGTGAAGCATGAGGTTCCCTGGTGGTTTCTCAGGCTTAAGTGTTAGACATGCCTATTCCCCCACACTGAGATGAAGGGTCTCCTCAGTGGCAAAGAAGCCCCTCATTTTGTACCTTCTTTCCTTTCCTACCCCTAAATTTCAGCATCTGATTAGGACATGTACCCAAAAAAGCTCAACTTAACCCTAGACAGAGTAAACAGTAGCCTATAATGGAGCTGTGTGAAAAATACCAACTTTTTGACCTCCTTCCCAAAAGTATCTCCCCAGTAGTCTATCAGGTCAATGACAGACTACCAGCATTGTGCTCTCCTGTTAAAATGCAAATCCTTCTGAGAGGGAGAACAAATGAAGCCATCACTACCCAATAACATCTGAGTGTGATGGAGCCTATCAAATTCTTCCCTATATAACAGCTAACTGAAAGCAGGGTTTGATTGGAACGTGCAGAAAGGATAGAGAAAAAGAGATAGGCTCAGAATATAGGACACTTCCCAGAAAGGAAAACCTAAGCAAAGGGTTTCAATATTAGAACACCTAGTCCTAAGAGATCTGTGGGAAAGAAGGACAGGAAAGATTGGGATGTCAAAGACAAACTTGTTGAACCTCACAATTTTGTGGTGGGTTTAACCTTGGGACCCAACATGACACCATATTAAATTCATTTTAGGGAAGGGAGGAGGAAAGAAAATTGTCTTGAAAAAAAAACACCCTTCCTATTCCTTTGACACATTCACATAATAAAGGAAAAGGTTTTTAAAACTCTCCCCTCAAAGCAGTCTCCATAATAGACTAGATTTCTCTTCAGTGGTACACCTCCTCTAGCAAGCTGGATGTCTTCCCAATGCATATGATGTCTGGAGGACTCGATATTTTCTTAGTGCTTTGGAGCTATGGCAGGTTGAGTGTCTCCAGTGAAAGAAATGTATGGCAGGTGGAGAGCTGGGATCAGACAGCATTAGTGCTCCTCGTCTTGGGAATATGTGATCCTATGAACACGACTGAAATATTTGCAGTCCTCTCTAATGTTCTCTGCTTCCCTTCTAATGCCCTACCTTCTCCCTTTCTGAGTCTGAAAGTCATAGAATCTATAGGGAGGATTAGGAAGAAAATTCTTTTCCTGCTGCTATATTTTATAGACTCAGAGTCAGTGCTACAGAAGTTCAGAAACCGTATGGATTGGAAAAGTTAAGAAGGAGGCTTCAAGGAGAAGTTAGGGTTCAAGATGAGCCATAAAGAATGCATAGTAGTATATACCTTGGATGTGGAATTTAAATCTAGGTCTTCTTGACACCAAATTCAGCTCACTCCCACAATGCAATACTTAACACAGGAAACTTCATTACATTCTTGTACACAAACTCAACATTAACCCCCTAACACACACACACACACACACACACACACACACAAACACACACACACACATTTATATGTGTGTGTGTATGTGTATAAAACTTGCCCAAAGTCACACATATAGTAAATTGAAGAGCTAGGATATGAATTCCTGAGTTTCCATGGAGGTCCTCTGACTCTAAATCTAGCCCTCATTCTATTGTACCATGCTGCCTCTAGATTTAAGCTGAGCCTTGAAAAGTGATACTTGAAAATTGTTCTTTCTGCAATACCAGCTACAGCTCAGTTTCTGCATCTTCTCTTAAGGAAGCTTGAACCCATTGAAATAACAGGCTGGTCCAGGTTTGTCTCAGGGTACATTAGGATACTCTGATTCTATCAAGTTTCAGTTCCTATTCAAGCAGATCCTGAATGTGCTTTCTTCTTCTTTAAAAAAAAACACTTTGGTTCTATTTAGGATTGGGCAGTGGGGGCAGCTCTCTTGGGTTATTATTAGATTGATCAGGAAATGGGGTTTCTTCTTAATTGATTATTCAGGGTAAGGGAGAGTTAAGGCCAAATGTTTTACGTTTGAATTTCGTTTTAAAAAAAAAAGAAGAAAATCTTCTGTTTTTAGTAACCACAATAAACTAACTGCTGGAACAGGACCCTCTCAGGCAAGACTTCAGAGCATGAAAATTCTGGGTCCAGAACTGAGGATGGCAATAAAGAAGATGCAGGACAATGGGCCAGATGAGACTCCACACCAGAAGTTGTGTGTGTGTGTGTGTGTGTGTTTGTGTGTGTTTTCTGAGGGGAAAGTGGGGATAGAAAGGGGCTCTATAATCCTAATATGGCTTCTACATACTATATGCATTCATTAAATGCTTCTCTGGTAACCAGATCCTCTTATGATTAGCTTCCCCACCTAGAATTGGACTTAAGGAACCACCCCAATTAGGTGAGTGTTCTGATCAACAAAAACATCCCTGTCTGAGGTTGAATTTAAAATTTAGAAAATTCACAGTATCATGGTATATTACAAATATCACAGAATCATGTGATTTCCTTCTGGAGCAGACCATCAAAACTATCCTAGTTCAAAACTCCTTAGTTTATAGTTAAAAGAATTAAGGTTTGGAGAGATGAGGATGACTTATTTAAGATTACAGTTAGTTAATGACAGAGTTAAGACTAAAGTCTCAAAGTTCTTTCCATCATATCTTGCTGCTGCTTAATTCAAGATGTTTCTTTTTCTTTTTTTTCATTAACATGCATACCTAGACCCACCTTCCCATGCTATCATCTAGACAGCACAGTAGGTAGAAGGCTGGACTTGAAGCCAGAAAAATCTGAGCTCAAATCTATCTTCAGATACTTAGGAGCTGTGTGAACCCTATCTGCCTCAGTTTCTTCATTTGTAAAAATGGGAATAATAATAGCACCTACCTCTCAGGGTTATTTTGAATATCAAATGACATAATATTTATAAAACATTTTACAAACCTTAAATCATATAAATGCTAGCTGCTATTATTATTATACCATATCAATAATTTCTGAATCATAGCTGCCTTTCTCAATAAATAATTATGGAGCACTCACAGAATAATGACTCAAACTCAATATAAAAAAAATGATCCTACAACTACTTAGAAAACTACAAATTCACATTATCTATCACATTTGTTTTCTTTGTTAAACATTTCCCAACTACATTTTAATCTGGTTCAGCCAGTATTTAGAAGTTTTGCTGGGCACATGACTATGACACTTCTATCCTCTAAGACCCTTTCCAAATCTATAACCAATATGTTCCCTATCCATTTTAATTCTTATATGCAAGAAAAAAAGAGACTTACAGTCAAGAAAATGCATGTTTGCCTTTCTTGATGAAATGACTGAATTACTGAAAGGTATCTGATGAAGTCAGTTTCTGAAAAATCTTGCCAAGCATAGTACACACCTGTAGTCCCTGCTACTGGGAAGGCTGAGACTTGCTTGAGATCAACAGTTCTGACCTGCAGAAGAGCTAAAGCCAACGAGATTAAAGCCATCCTAAGTTCTCTACCAACATGGATGGGTGGGTAGAGAACCTCCCAGGAAACCAAAGGCTACCAAAATGCTTAAGGAGGATGGAAACATCCCAGGTCCAATCACTGAAGCTGGTTAAAGTTTGTGTTGATTAGTATTGGGATAGAGCCAGTGAGTGACTACACACTTCTACCTTGGGTGGGTCAAGAGTCTTTAATGAACTAATCAGCTAATTAATTGTATTTTAAAATGCACTAGTGACGTTCTGCATCTGGGAGTGGAAAGAACACTGAACTAAAATTAAGAAATTTGGACTTTAGTTTCTTTGTTCTTTGATCTCCCCTTTTTAAAAATGGACACAATACCCATCCTCCACACATCATAGAGATGCTATGAGAATCAAAGGAGATGAGGGATATTAGAGTGCTCTGATAAGTACTGTATAAAATAGAATACATCACATAGGTATCATTTTTGTTTGAAGGAACGTAGTGGTGGTTTCTTTTGTCAAGAATTCATCCTTCTAGCCCTCAGCAATTTTCTGTTTAGTAAAACACAGATGAGTTTGTGTGTGTGTGTGTGTGTGTGTGTGTGTGTGTGTGTGTGTGTGATTAAGTCCACTTTAATAAGGCACTATAACAAGATCCTATGCAGATTGCAACAATAAATGGGACATTTTACTTCAAACCTTCCTGGTTTTGCATAGGTTATGTCCCATGACTGTAAAGCTCTCCCTCTTCCTCACTGCCCCTTGGAAGCCCTACATTCACCCTTCCTTCTTCTCAGTTCAAAGGTGGTTTCCTTTATGGAAGCCTTTCCAAAGTCTCCTAGTCCTTAGTAATAATGCATACATATATATCAAATATATTTACATTCTCTTTGCTCTTTGAGGGCAAAACCTGCCCTTAGGATACAGCACAGCATCTGGCTCTTAGTTAATAAAATCTTGTGCATAATAGATTTAGAATTGGAAGGGCTTTCAGAGACCCCCTTCATCAACCCCCCTTCACTTTACATGTGAGGAAACCAAGAGCCAGGGAATTTAGATTTTTGCCTTGTGACCCAAAAGTAGCATTCGAGACAGGGTCTGAACCCATATTCTCTTATTCCAGAGTGGATGGTTTCTGATTGTGATAAATCAATCCATATTTAGTGAGTGTTTTTTATGTAACCCATGCTATCTACTGTCCATCTAATCACCCCCTACCCTTCAAGTAAAATTATCTATTCACAGGTTAGCTGTATCCTTAGCAACTAAATTAACATTACACTTACACACATAGAACCTCCCCTCTCCCACATAAACTTTTGTGTCTACTTCCAGAGTCCATGATGTCTGAGCTAGATGAAAACATATAAATTAAAAATTAAAATAAAAAACGTTCAGAAGTCATTAGCCCCAAATAATAAGTGCCTATTTCTTGGTTCATCTGAGGAATGATGGGTGTTGATAAGCATGAAATCTTTAAAAAGAGATTTGCCATTGTTCCATCCATCCAGAGCTGTCAGGGCTGCCCTGATCGGGTAATCAGAACACACTCTGGATAATGGGAAGAAATCAAAAGCCATCTTCTGGGCTGGCAGCTGTATGTATACAATTTGGCCAGAAAGTAAGAGAGGGAAACAGACAGAGACAGACAGAACAGCATTACGGAAGATGGAGATGGGGGTGGGGTATGGGAAGCAATACAGGCAGAGAAGGGAGAGGCAAAGAAATGTAGTAAATTGACAGACAAAAAGGGGGGAGGAAGGGAAAGGAAAAGAGGAGAAAAAAGAATGGGAGAGAGAAACACACAAATAGACAAAGACAGAGGCAAAAAAACAGAGAGAGACAGAGACAAAGAGGCAGAGACAGACAGACAGAGAGGCAGAAAGAGAGAGAGACAGTCAGAGAGAGAGACAGTCAGAGAAAAACAGAGACACAGAGAGAGAGGCAGACACACACACACACACAAACAGAGAGAGAGAGAGAGAGAGAGAGAGAGAGAGAGAGAGAGAGAGAGAGAGAGAGAGAGAGAGAGAGAGAGAGAGAACAGGACAGATGTAATAAAGAAGGGATAGTAAGATGAGGGATGAAAGGGAGAGAGACAAGCAGAAAAGAGCTAAGAAAAGGAGAGGGTGATGGGCAGACAAAGAAAGACAAAGAGAGAAGGCAGCTAGTCCATCCCGATCGGGCCAGGGAGACAGAAAAATAAGGAATAACACAAAGGCAGGAGGAAGCAGACGCTGGCTGCCCTCTTGGCTCACCAAGGTCTGACGTAGTTACTCGGGCACCACTTTGTCTACCTTGTCATTCCAATAAAGTTATTGAAATTGAAAACTGAAATTCACTGGAGTGAGAAGAGAGTAGAGGCTATGACTCCCCTGTTATACCTTGGGAACTTTGACTTCCCCTCCCTCCTGCCTTAGGGGTTATGGGACAGTCTTTTGGGGTAGACAATTGGGGAGCCCCAACCCTTCCTGTTCCTGTGAAGTCCCAAATACCAGCTCTCCACTCTCCCAGCTCCCACCACTCCACACCTTTTGTTAATGACTCTGTAATTGATTGTTCCAATGTCATATTTTCACATCAGGACAGCCGTGTGCTAGGTGAGCAAATATCAATATTTCCAGCAGATGCTTCGTGGTATAAAATCCTCCAGGCTCCAGCCTGGCCCAGCCGGCCAGAGAATTTACCTTTGGTTTAACAAGAAATAGGAGCTGAGTCAGGGATTAAAGCATGTCAAGTCAACACAAATAAAAAAGAGAGAGAGAAAGAGAGACCGACAGACAGACAGAGACAGAGAGGGAAAGAGAGAGACAGAGACAGAGGGACAGAGAGACAGAGATAGACAGGCAGAGAAAGAGAGAGAAAAATTCTTAGAGATAAATGTAACATAAGAGAGCAGCTGTTAATTGTAGGGAAGAAGTGAGAAGGGGAGAGAGGAAGAGGAGGACAAAAAGGAAGGAAGAGAATCAAGAGAGAAAAGAAAGAAGAAAAGTAAGAGAAAAGAAGATAAGACAGAACAAAATAAGGGACATAAAGACATGGGGGAAAAAAAGGAAAAGAGATTAGGTAAAGCCCCTTGCCATCCATCCATAAAGAACTCTATGCAGTGTCCCCAAAAGTCTTTGTGCAGTATTAAGCTACTAAAGCTGAAGATTTGAAATATCCAGTATAAATGTCATTTGATACATTCTTCATTATTGTCATCATCATTGTTATCAATACAAAGAAAGCCCGCACTTGCTCAGCATTAAGTCTCTTCAGAAAACTGGCTTCATCTCATCTCTCTATCTTGATTTATCTGCAACTTCCTCAGCATTTTCTCCATCCTAACCTGGATGTTTTTCATCACTACTGTCATACACATCGTATTATCTCCACTTGCTATTCACCCTACACTGATCACACTCTCCGCTCCACCTGTCTAAATCTCACCCACTCTTGTCCCACCTCCTTCATGAAGTCCATATTGATATGTACCTTTTTATTATAACCTTTTACAATACTTCACGTTTTGACTCTGCAATCAAGACTTTGATCTCATATTTTTTTCTCTTTCCTCTAAGACTTAAACCCATATTGGAGTTTTTTGACATTTGGAATTGTGTCTTTTCCTTTTTCTTAATCATTCCTAACACCTTGCACAGAGCTTGGAATAAATGTTTATTGAATTGAATTGAGATAGTTTCAGTGTTAATATGGACTAATGGATGGATAGATTGTTTACTATTATATAATTATTGGAAATACATGTGCTTTGCCACAATAATGATTCGGTGAGATTTCAAGGTAAACTGAGTAAACTTCTGGAGAAAAGCGTTGTGAAACAATGGAACTAGTCTTTAGATAGAGCTGATGGAGAAAATGTCTTAGGATGTACCATGGGAATTCAGATCTCTCCTATTACTTGATCCAGTAAGAACTTGAGATTTCAAGATGACTATGTTGGGAAACTCACATGCTCAAGTGGATCTGTGAGTTTATCAGTTTGGGAATATCTTCTAACTTATGCATGCTGGTCAATTCCATGCCCTCCTCATGATCTGGTTGTACTTCCCAAAGTTCAGGTTCATCACTAGGGAGACACCCAATCTGCCAGAGACTTTTCTCACTTGATCCTGACACTCAAGGGTACCAGTGCAGTGGGAGTGATCTAGCCATCCACCTGACTCATTTATGCACTGATGCACACATATTTTTCTCTCTGTGCAGTCTGTTCATATCAATTGGTGTCTTTCTCCTAGCCTAGTTTGATTCTCAACTCCTCAGGCAGTAGTGTTTCCAGTTTCTCCTTGCCATAAAGCAAAAACTAATAAAATGTTTTGTCATGAAAAGATCATTTTCATTGTTATGGAGAGCTTCAAGTCAATAAAAAATGAAAGAAGGAAATAAATAATATTTCTTAAGTACTTACTATGTGCTAAGATATTGATTATTGGACACAGATGACTCTGGAGGAGAAATTGAAGCTAGTGACTTTGCACAGCCCACCCTCACTTAAATCCAATTCAGATGTCATAACTTTACCTTTCTAATATTCATGAGAATGAAAGACAAACACTAACAATTGTGCAAAACATTCGTGCAAAATATTATCTAATTTAATCCTTACAACAACTCTGAGAGGTTAATGCTAATATTATTTCTATTTTACAGATGAGAAAACTGAGGCAGATGAGTGACTTGCCCAGAGTTATATAGCCAGCAAGTGATTGAGGCTGGATTTGAACTTGGGTTTCTTGTTCCTTGGGTCAGCACTCTATTCATTGCATCACTTACTTGCAATGTTTTATAACTTCCCCAAAACAATTCAACCTCTTCTCTTCCTTTTGAATTCTGGGATCAGAGCACTGTCCATTTGTATTATTTACTCCAAATATACAAACTGATGGACATGTTCTGTAGGGCATCCATTTAGAGTTATTTTGAAATCTGGCCAATTAACATTCTTTATCCAATTGGTCTTTTCTACGTGCGTGTACATGAGTGACTGGAGATCTGTTTTAGGGAACTGAACAAAGTTTTTAGCCTGGATGCAATCATCACACCATCATCTAAAACAAGAACATCTGGAGGATGTTCCATTTGCCATTCATGGGGAATCCCTCCTCAACCTGGCTTCTATACTGGATCTCTTCCATCACTGTAGTGAATATTTCTGGCAAGCATATGTCTTTCTGTTTTATGCTTCACCTGATGTTTATCATCAGAGGGTCATTGAACAGAGTTATTTCTGTTCTTACATCTTTCCAAGGAATTTCAAATGATCTTGATATATGGAATGGATGAACCTTGTGAAAGGACAGCATTTTGTTCTGCCAAGTTGAATGTTTTTAACTGTAATCAACAAACAGTAATGGAATCTTATATGTCATCTTTTGATCAATTGTGAGATGGGAAAGATGTGGTCCACTGCTGAATATAATTTGTGAAAGTCTTCTTATTCTCCACAAATACCCTCATAAAGTATGGCTTCAGTTCAGGAATAGTTAGTTGACCTTCATAAAGATTACATTGAGACGAGAGAGTAGGAAATATAGTTGTCTTTAATTAATGTTTTATTGGTCATCTTTTTTGGTTATTAATAAGGGCCAGGATTTTTCCCCCATTCCTCTGTCTTCTTGTTTAGGTAGCTTATAGATCAGCCCCTAAATGCTCTCCAGCATATATATATATATATATATATATATATATCCTATCTACCTATCTGTGTATCTGTGTCTATATGTATATCTATTATACATATTTCTGTCTACATATATGTATGAGGAATCTCAAAAATTTTGGTGCAGTTTTAAACTTTAAAGATTAAACCTGCCCTAAGACTTTTAAAGATTATATTTAATATAGCGTAGCTGCTTTTTCTATCTCTCTCTTCCTTTTTTTTTTCTTTGCTGAGGCAATTGGGGTTAAGTAACTTGCCCAGGGTCACACAGCTAGGAAGTGTTAGGTGTCTGAGATCATATTTGAACTCAGCTCCTCCTGACTCCAGGGCCGGTGCTCTATCCACTGCGCCACTTAGCTGCCACCTAGCTGTCCCCTCTTTCACTGTTTTCTTTTGTACCATTTCTAATTCCTCTATAAGCAGCCCAGGGATTGTGATATTAGGATCCAAATATGGTATTTCAACTATACTTGATGGAGAAAACATATATTGTAGGGAGTTTTTTTTTGCAAATGTATTTTTTTATTTGTAGTCAATAAGGGTCCTGATTGCCCTCTGGATAACTTTGCCAAGATGTTTTTAGAATGACTTTACCATCCACTACTCTCTGTTTTATGGAATGATACTGCTCATAATCTTTCACAAACTTCCTTTTTCATAAGGTTTTACAATGAGTTTATAATAACCTCATGTTGTCTTTGGCAAGCCCTTTCTCCTTATAACAAGAAAGTCAAGTATTTGCTAACTAAGGCACATTCTAGGCTCTTTTAGCCTCTCTTTTTAGCAATTAATTTACCTTGATTTAACTTCCAGGGGAAATTATAGTTGGTTGTGTTATCCATTTCCCTTTTTTGATTATCAACAGTTTGTTTAAATAATTCAGAGTTAAATGTACTTAATTTATGTCAAAACTTCTTCTTGCTACTATTCTTTCTTGTCCATTAAAAATTCTGATCTTAGTTCTGATAAATCAATACTCTAATTGTACACAGAAAACTGACTTGGGGATAACTGAAAGTTGCAGAGGAAATGCTGAACTGCAGTAGCAGAAAGAAATTCTTTATAAGGGAGGTCTCTATCTCAATGAAATTACAAGTTTACAATCCTATCAATAAGCAGGTATTTCCTGAACACTTACAGGTTTGTTTTTTTTAATCTTGTACTATCTTCTTTAGGAGAGACAGAAGGAGAAGCAGAGTTCCATTCTAGAAGAAAGAAAAAGCTCAAATACCTAAAACAATTAAATAATAGACCAAGTGAGCACAGAGTCTGAAACTTCATGTGAAGGGGAAGGGAGTAATGAATATGAGCTATAGTGGTCTGAGAGAATTCTGTTGAGGAGGCAAGAAAATTGAACAGACAAAAAAAGAGTTGGGAATGGAATGAAATGCTGGAACCTAGCAGGTAAAAGAGGTGAATCAGATGAAATTTGTGTCCAAAAAAAAAAGAGAATTATAGGGCCATATGTTATCTCCACCACCCCCATCTGTAGGTTGATAAGAAACCACTGAAAACAGATAAGTACAATACAACTTCTCAATATAGTCCTACCTGCATCCCAGTCTTGTTACAAGACATAATAGGTCTTGATGCAATCAATGTGATGGCCTCAAGCCAGTTTTCCATTTAAAAAAAAAAAAAAAAGAAAAGGGAAAAAAACTCCTCCCTACAGAAAATGACTTTTCTTTTCCTCTTTTTTTTTTTTGCCTAACCTTCCTGACTTGGGAAAAACAAATCAACCAATGAAAGAAGCTCAATTAATTTGGTATCTTAAATACTTTCCACATGTTTCTCTTAGCTCAGAAGTGAGAACACTGGCCTGACCTGGCAGAGTCTCTGCAGATAAAGAACAATTTTCTCCACTTGTATATTTGATTTCTTATTCCCAATTTCCTTCCATCAATCAACTTGTATTTATCAAACATCTAGCTGCATACTCAGCCTTATGCTAAACATTGGCTGGGGAGACAAGGAAAGAAAACAAGGTCTCTGTCTTCAGGAGGCAGGTCGATGAGTTGGTGAGACTGCCAAGATTCTTGCACACAGCACAATGAGAGAACAAAACTAGGCAGTCTGTGACTTCACACTAGGGTACAAGTATAAGGAGATGTTCTAAGAAGGGACAGATCAATATGGGCTGGCATAAAAGCCTTCATTTTGAGGAGTTAGGACATAAGCTAGACCTTGAAATCTGGGCAGAACTTAAATCAGTAGAGCAATGAAAGAAAGGACTTTTGAAAACAGGTCCAATTTTTCATGCAATCCCCTTTTTTCATCCTTTTATCATGTTTGTTGATAAATACCAAGTTAGTAATTTGAAATGTTTAAGGGGAAGGCGGGAGAACAAGCCCAGCCCCATCTGCCTAGAGTGGTCATTTACCTGGAAGCAGGGGGTTGGACAGGATGACCTTCAGCATCCTCTGCTTCATCACCTTTGCATGTTTATTTCCCAACTTGGCAGAATGACGGATGGGATTTCACTATAAGGAGCAAGGAGATGAAGGGTCACCACTTAGGAGTTCAAACTTAGTGCCAGTCCCTGCCATACAGGTCTGCCATGTAGTCTGATCCTCTACTGAAAATGTCACCAGAAGACAGGTTCACTCTGATCTTTCTCGGAGCTTTGGCATCTGTGATGACATGCGGGCATCAAGATTTGCATATTTATTATAGATAAGCTGTCAAAATGTATGTTGTCAATTTCACCTTATACTCTGGATTTAATGATGCGCGTAAAGGACAGAAAATCTTTAATATTAATATTAATATGATTTTAGATTATAAGACCGCATTGTAGATATCAATCAGCCAACCCTTAAGGACATGTCACTCAAGTTGATATAGTTTATAGAAAATTAATGTAATCCATCCCATATGATCTATTGCAGGGAGCAAGAAAAAGGAAAAGGAGGGGGGAGAGAACCATTATTACTTGCCACAATCTTCCAAATGTGCTAATTTGTGCTCTTGCCTGAAACATTATAAAATAAAATCATTGTATTTCAGAGTTAGAAAAGACTTTAGAGAGCATCAAGTCGAACTTTCTCATTTTTAAAGATAAGGAAACTGATGCATAGAGGAATCCAGGGCTTTAAGCAAAGTCAGTCCAGCAGTCAGCCATGTATTTTGTGCCAGGTACTGTGCTAAGTTCTAGGAACACAAAGAACGGCCAAAATGGGAGCTCCTTAAGACACTCATATTCAAATTGGGCAGATAACCTACAAACAACAATTACATAGAAAATATTTACAGAACAGATGGAAGTAATCTAAAAGAGGAAGACATTAGCCACACAGAGACCAAAAAAGGTTTGTAGCATAGGTTATTCAGCCATAAACCTCCAGGCTGGATTCTTGAAATACTTTTCAATCTGCAGATGTTTTGGTTTCTGCTCTGTGACACTAGATGTACCATTCCCTTCTGGACCTTAGATGTCAAGTCTTCATTCCAAAAGAGAAAAAGAAGAAATTGACAATGAGTTTCAAATAGAACGTAGCCTCCACCACTCCAAGATTTGCCCCAGCTAACATTTTATATGCATGTACATATATGTATGTACATACATATGGACATCTATATACTCTTTCCACTCCCTTTTAATCATAAGAAATATAATTCACCACACACAAGATTTGCCCCAGTAAGCCATATATATGTGTGAGTTTGTGTGTGTTTGTGTGTGTGTGTGTATACATACTCTTTCCACCCCACTTTTTTTCCACTTGCCTTCTTCCACTTGCCTGTGATGCTTGAAATGCCATCATTAGAGTTCCTTAACCAGAAGAACCATGCTCTTATGGGGTATAGGTAGGGGATATATTCTTTCTACCAATGAATAATGGTTCCATTCTAAGTTTGATAAGTTTCTTGACTGGAAATTCATTATCTGATTATTAACATTGATAAGGCTTTCTGAACTTACCTGTTAACCTTAGCCAATAAGCAGACAGTCTGCTTTGGGCTCCATATGCAAAGTTTTTCTAGCTTGGGAAAAACTGCCAGATGTTTGTTTCAATTTATTAGGACCACATGACAAAAGGTAAGACTTGACCAGAAATAGTAAGACCATAACCAACAAAATAACATAAAGGATTTTTTTCTTGATTCTTGTTTTTTAAATTATGAACACCCTACTAAAGCCAGACCATTGTATAAGCCCCCTTGCTGAGAATCACAATCCCATCTCATCCCTGGGCTGGCATCCCAAGGTAGCCTTTATGAACACTTGACTCCACTGTAGGTCCCTTTAGCTCAAAGCCTTGGCTTCTTTTCAAATGTAAATGCCCCTGAAAAAAATAGTGAATTAATATAACAACCTATCATAAAGGAAATCCTCAGGGACCCCGTGTCTCAGACTCCTGTCCCGCCTGACAGCTTTTGCCTCCCACAGGGCTCCACACCCCGCAATGGAGGCAGGTCTACTAGAGGATATTGATAATGTAAGAGCTCAGTTGAAAACTTCTGAGGACCCTTTAAAACCACTCGGGGTTGGACACACTGGGATGGCTGACCACATAGGCCTGAGCTACTCAAGTTGACAAAGCCCACTTGTTTCCCAGCTTCTGTTGGAATAATAGACATCTGCTTGCTGCCAGGGTAGGCTAGACTTAGGTATTGTGTTCTTTGATATCAGATCAACAAGCAAGCATTTATTTAGCACCTACTGTGTGCTGGGCATGGTGCCAAGCACTGAGAATAAAAATAAAGAGGGGGGGAAGTGGTCACTCCGAAGAGGGAATCTTTTGCAGACAACTATGTACAAACAAGATATATGTGGAATAAATTGGAGATAATATCATAGGGAAGGCACTAGCATAAGGAGGACCCAAAATAGCTTCTTGTAGAAGATAGGATTTTTAGCCGATACTTGATGGAAACCAACTAAGCCTGGAAATAGAGATGAGGAGAGAGAGTATTTTACTCAAGGGGAAAAGCCAGTGAAAATGTCCATAGTCAGAGGAAGAAGTGTAAGGTACAAGGAAGATCAAGGGGACCAACATCATTCTCACTGTCACTGAGTGTGTGAATAGGAAGAAGGTATTAATAACATTGGAAAGGTAGGAAGGGCTAGGTTATGAATGGTTTTCAGAGCCAAGCAAAGGTAATAGAGAGCCTCAGTCTTTGACACTACTCCCCGGATATCTTGAAATTCTATATCATTTCTGTGTATGCTTCCTATCCTATTCTGTAGTTTTCCAATGATTGGCCAGTTACTCAGTGCTTCTTTCCCAGCTCTAGGATCACTGACAGATCTCTGGCTAGACCAAAATTAAGATTTATTGATATTTAGTTTTAAAAAGCTGATCATCCCTGACCTAGCCTCAATTCCCTCACTGTTTTGCTCCACTATCAGTGACTTAGGACTCCTGTGGAACAGACAGGCCAGAAGCAAATTAGCAAATTGGATACCTCGGAAGTAGGTAATTGAAACTATATTTGTGCTTATAAGTCAACAGGCACAGCTGTGTATGTGTGCGTGCACCTGTTTAAAGTACATTGAGCAGAGGGTGATATTGCATATCTTCTCCAAACTTCCTCTTCCTTTATCATGTGTTCTAGGATTAGCCTTAGGTAGAATGGGTTTTTCATAAGATCTGATGTTAGAGCCAACCCTCCAAATATATGTCTACCCCCTCCTACTTCTGATGTGTGAAATTCCCATAACAAACAATAAAATGTTTTTTCCTACAATAAGAATAGAGGATTCAAGTGAAAACAAGTTCAGGAGAAGGCCATAATGATTTATATTCATGCTCAGGTGTAAGAGACCCATAATACAGTCTTTCCTGATGTGGGTTTGAGCATCCTGGCTTAGGAAAAGAGGTTGGGGATTCTAGAATTGGGATAAGGACATTATTCAAGACAGATTTAACTGACTTTACAACTTCAAGGGCCAACTCTAGCCTGTTTAACTTTTGATATTTTTCTCTCTGACCCATCATGATTTCATTGAGTATAGAGCTCTACCTTAGCACTTTCTAATCTTAGAGAGTTGGGTGGGGAACCATTGGAAGGTTATGTGATTTGCTCTTCTTCCCATAGCCACTCTGTGAGAGATACAGGTCTTTCCAGATTCCAAGACCAAATAGTTATCCATCATGCCTTGTTATAGGTTCTTATTTATATAGCACTTTACCACTTAACAAAACATTTCTCTCTGAGAAACCCTGTAAGGTAAGTAGTACGAGAATTATTATCCCCATATCACAGAAGAGGAAACTGAGGCTTGTGATGCTTAATAGATAATCCATGGTCCTATGGTTAAAAAAAGGAGCAGAACAAAATCTTGTTTTCAGATTTGAACTCCAATGATTTTCCCACTAACCTTTTGGCAATCATATATCCTGAATTTTCTTAGGAATGATGAGATAGACAGACACAGAGACAGGCAAAGAGAAACAGAGATAGAAACAGAGACAGACAGAAAAAAGACACACAGAGAGACAGGATGATAAAAGATAGACAAAGAGAAAGAGAAGGAGAGAAAGAGCAAGACACAAACATAGACAGATCTAAAGAGAGAGAAAAGACAAATAGAGATACAAACAGAGAGAAAGATAACATGGGGAGAAATTGACAAAAACTGAGATTAAGAGATAAAAAGAGGACAGGTAAGAGAGAGACAAGCAGAGGACAGGTAAGAGAGAGAGAGAGAGAGAGAGAGAGAGAGAGAGAGAGAGAGAGAGAGAGAGAGAGAGAGAGAGAGAGAGAGAGAGAGAGAGAGAGAGAGAGAGAATTTTGAGGCTTAAAAAAATTTCTTTTGTCGGGCCATACGTGCTCATTTGTCTCCACAACTGTACCTGCCATTTTATACTTTCATGATCCCCTAAATCTTGCTCTACAAAACCTCCTGGAGCCTGGGAGTTGACATAGGGCATTGAAAAGAGCATGGGGGTCCCCAATAAGAAGCATCAGACACAAAATTCCACTTACTTTAAACTTTTTCAGGGTTTATTCTTGAAAAGGAACAATGATAAATGAGCATAACCAGAAGTGGACAACTAGGATGGTGAGAGATCAAGAAACTATGTCCTTTAAGAAACCTTTGAAGAAACTGGGGATGTTTAGCCTAGAAGAGAATAAAACAACTGGGGAGGAGGAGTAAGTGAAAGCTGTCTCCAAATGACGAAATGGCTGTCATATGAAAGAGGGATTAGACTTGTTCTGTGTTGTTATAGAGGGCAAAATAAGAATCAGAGGCTGGAAGTTATAGGAAAGAATTTTTGCTCAACAATGCAATAGGCTGCTATATGAGACAATGTTCAAGTAGTCTGGGATGGTAACCTCTCAGGAATGCTAAGGAAGAGATTCTTAAAATATGTGGAAGCTTAGATTAGATGACCTTGATACTTTCTTCCATCTCTAAAATTCTCTCATTCTAAGATTTTGATGCAAAATTGTAGTGAGAACACAAATGCAGACATCTTGAGTCTGCCTTCTACTCCAGGATTTTCCAATTTAGGGTACTATTTTTTTTTTCTGAGGCTGGGGTTAAGTGACTTACCCAGGGTCACACAGCTAGGAAGTGTTAAGCGACTGAGACCAGATTTGAACTTGGGTCCTCCTGAATTCAGGGCTGGTGCTCTATCCACTGCGCCACCTACTATTTAAAGAATCTACCTAAGGAATTGTAGATGTGTTGAGCTGTGATTTGCTATGTGACTTGAAGTTAGTTTCATAACTTTTCTGAGCCTCAGTTTATTCACTTGCAAATTGGGAATAAATAGTTAATAAGATTGTTTTTGGATGTGAAAGGATGTGAAAGCACTTTGAAAAGTATAAAGCACTAAGACAAACGTGGGAGGTGATCACAGAGCACACACATAGACACAAACTTGGAAGACTAACATAAAATTAATGAAATGAATGTAGAAGCAGTCAAGAAGAGATCTGGGGAACAGTTCCTTTCCTGAAGGAAGGGAATGTTAGCAGCCCAATCATTTGAGCTAGAGGGAAAAAACATTGTTCTTAGTCCTGTCAGACAGACTCATATGTCCTGCAATCTCCCTTTTAAACATACTCCAATCCCAAGTGGCCCCACGCTTCTCTGGCTGCTGTTGGATCAGAACCTGATATAAAATGGGACCAGGCTGCAGGATCAGGTGTTGGTTCTGGGACTAAGGTGTTCCCTGTGGGATCTTCCCAGCAGAGGAGCTCCCTTGGGATACACCGATGGTCCCGCGCTCAAAGGAGAGACAGCATCTTCCATTGGAGCCCATAAATCTCTGAGCTACTCAGAAATCCAGGCTCCTGCCCTCCCCTCAACCCCTTCCTTCCAGGGGGGAGGGGGGGCTCCCTTCCCCTTCTCCAGCGCGGGGAGGAAATCACGAAAGCCCTGACTAGTGTAGTTAGTTACCTCTGGAGTTTATATACATACACACTTCTTATCTGAAATAAGACAAAGCCTGGCTAGGCTCAATAAATCAAACCCTGGGGAAGAGCGGGGGAGGGGGAGGCGGGCAGCTGGGAGAAAGGGAGGAGGAGGTGGTAGCGGAGGCAGCGGAGGGAGCACGCCTGGGATCGGGCTGCCTGCCCGCCCGCCTCCTCTGTGACTTCTAATGGGGCCGAGTTGCTTCTGAAGCCCGCCGTGCTCTGTCTCTCAGACCCGCAAATCTGCTGGCATCTTATTTACATACAGACGCCGATGGGATGAACACCTTGAGCATTTTTCATCCTGTTACGATTACAAAGCCTCCTCGGATACCTCTATGTTAGCGCCACCGTAACAATGGCAAAATGCTGATAGGAACGGTTTTTATTATTATTATTATATTTATGTTTTTTTAATCTTCCACTCGAGATTCAGGGAACGATGACCGGGAGGGGAAGGAAAGAGAGGACATCCTCCTCTCTCTCCTTCTACACACACACACACACACACACACACACACACACACACAAATAAATAAATAGGGAATGAGGAAGAACTCATTCGCCTTAGGGCTTCTGTGCTTTCCCCCTTAGTTTAAAAAGAAGAGTCTAGTTTCTCAAAGGGATTTCTCTGTAGCTTTTTATCAGTTTCCTCGGAGCGCCCCTTTCCCCCACCACCACCACCTCTTTTCCTCCTCCACACTTACTCCGAGGCTCGAGATGCCCAGAATTGGACAGCCCATATCTCTGCCCTAAGGTTGTGCCTGAGGTTATTTATCTCCCGAAAAAGGGACACTGATAAAGTAGAGGCGTTCAAAGAGGGGCATCCAGATCGTGGAGGAGCTGTAAACAATGTCAAAGAAGGATCAGCCGAGGAGGCTGGGGATGGTTAGCCTGGAGAAGTGAGGACAGGGGGATCTGAGAATGGTTGGCTTTCCGTGTTGCAAAGACCAGTACGAGGAAGACGAGATAGCTCTTATGTAGGCGTCAGAAAAACAGGTCCAAGAGTGAAAGACAGAGAGGGCTAGTTTTCTGTTCAAGAGACAATTTTCTAGCAAGTTCCCTATCAGTAAAGTGAAGGAATTGAACTGAGGTGGACTCTTGGGCTGCTTACAGTCCTAATTAGGATCTATTATGAACTCATCCCATCTGACAATGGAATGGACTGACTTCTGAAGAAGTGAGCTCAGCATCCTCAGAAATGCTCGAGCAGAGAGAACGGATGTGCTTTTTGGGGGGATTTTATCGGGATTCCGGAAGTAGATAGGAGATTGGATTAGATGACCCCTAAAATTCTGTCAGATTGGAAGCTAGGACTCTAAAATCCTATGGCCCCTGCGGCAGTTATTCCCAAACTAGGCAAAGTCTTTATTTCCCTGTCGCTAATATCTACTTTTATCTATTCGCATGTATCCTTCCCATGTTTTCTCCCTTAATGCCTCTTGTTCAGCTGAGGATAAACGGGGTCATAATTACACCATAAAGTGAGGCACACATTCTGTGTCGCTTATTGCTCAGGGGTCTGCTAATTGGAATTTATAAAGTTCAATAAAAACCGTAATCCAATAAGGGCCGAAACTCTTTTTCATTTATCTTAGGGGTAATATCCTGCCTGCCTGCCTGCCAGCAGTGGGGGGCAAACTCTATTCTATACTGCTCTTGTATATGGAAAAACCCAGCTGTGCATACATCTGGAGACATCTCCGACCTTATCTAGGGGGCTAGTAAGGGTCGGAAGACGGGTATGCAACAGAGTAGCTAAAATTTTCTGAGCATCAGTGAAGAACTGGCAGTGGAGACTAGGAAGTATCAGAAAGCCAAGAGGCAGTAGAAGAAATGAGGGGAGAAAAGGAGCCAGGGCAAAGAAAATTATTCGATAGGCTCAAGACACACACAGCCAGCTGTCATAGAAAAGTGCTTTGAATAATAATAACAGCTGGCATTTATATAACATGTTAAAATTGCCAAGTACTTTATATATATATATATATATATATATATATATATATATATATATATATATATATATATATATATATATATATATATATATATTATATATATATATATATATATATATATTTGAGCATGGCAAAAACCCTATAAGGTAGATACTATATTTTACAGATAAGAAAAATGAGGCTCAGCAATGTTAAATTATTTGCCCATATCTACATAGCTAATAAGCGCCAGAGATGAGGTTCAAACCTTGGTATTCCTATCTTCGTTATATCACAATACCTCAACAGAGAAAGTAATACAGGGATGTTATGTACTTTATCATTTTTATGATAATTTCATTAAGTTCCTCTGTGCTCTCACCCCAGCCCACCTTATTTCTCACTACACAAACTCTATTTCCAGCTAAGTTGTACTATTCATTGCTCCCCAAACATATCTTAAAATTTCATATCTCTGTTCCTTAATGTGTGTTGTTCTCAAAATCTAAAATGCTCTCTCTGCACCCCTGTCTCCATCTATCAAAATCCTACCTATTCTCCCAGACCTGCCTCAAATATGCATCTCAGTTTATGGTAAAAATTAGGACCTCAGTTGAAACCAGAAACAAATTGGTACAATGAGAAGAAAAACGAATTTGAAATCAGGAAAGCTGTGTTCCCACTTCTGCCATGGACTAGCCATGAATTTGGCTTTTCATGAGACACTTAAACTAGATGTCTCAGTGGATAGAGCACCAGGTTTTTCTCTGTCATCTGCTGACCTCCTGTCATCTATAATTTTCACAGAACTCCCCCAAAATTTCCATTTAATTTCTTATGCTGACCTGTGATATATCAAAACCTTGGTGGGGAAAGTTGCAATATAGAAGGGATAAGTCTACTATCAACTCATAGGATTGTTGAGAGAATCAAATAATATATAATGTATGTAGAATCCTTTGTCAGCCTTTAAAGCACTTTAAATGAAAGCTGTTAACATTATGTCACCTTCTTAATGAAGACTTTCTTGATTGTTGAAACATGAGATTGTCCCTCTTTCTTCTGAATTCTCCTTAGCCTTTGCTTGCTGCCCTTCAGCTTTTTGTCACATCACATCCTGCTTAACTATTTCTGTATTTTTCTTTCTTGTTTGTTGTACTAGAAGCACCTTGAGGGAGGAGATGTCTCTAATATATCTTTGTACCTCCTGCAAAGTCTAGTAAATATCTTACACATTATAAGGGCTCAATAAATATATGTGTAATTAAACAAAATTGAATAAAATGGTCATTATTGAAGGAACAGTATCTCAGACGCAGTTGATTGTGGCTCACCCAAGATTGATGTACTTCCTAACCAAGAGCCCAATCTCAAGAAATTTTCTTTTGTGAATCAAGGATAAGTGGGAAAATGAACACGGATACTTTTAGAGAGAGAAGAAACCTTAGAAGTCTTTGAGGCCAATCCTACATTTTACAGAAGAGGAAACAAGGACTAAAAGGTTTAAGTGATTTGTCCAATATTACATAGCTAGAAAGTACTAGGAGAAGCTAACTTCAGATTTTTCTGATGCTAAGGACAATTCTCTTTTGATTCCATCACAGTGGATAGAACTTAATCTCAAAGAAGAATGGTTGGAAAAGGATGTTTCTGAATTTGCTTGTTCCAAATCAGAAATTCCCAAATTCCTACTGCAGCCTAATCAGGCCCTTATTTCTTCAAGATGTCAATGAAAACATGGTATCATCAAGATGGTTTCTCATTCCATCCCCACTGTATCACACTATTTGATTCTTTTCCTTATCCTCTCACAAATCTTCCATAGAATATTTACCCAATAACCTGGACAGAGGACTTCCACTATGTTTTCATGATTTGATGGGTACCCGTGCAAGGCTTAGACTATCATTTGTTATACTTTGCTGTTACTACATGACTGGTCCACATACTTTTTCGATCATAATGAAAGATATCTTTTATACTGCTTCTTGCATACAAGTCATCTCTGCTAATATTCTGCAGTCTACTTATACCTACCACATGACTCTATATTATCCTTTGGGTCATAAACAATTTTGTTTCATCAGATATTGATGTTCTATGATTCTAAGATATATGTCATTAGTGATAAAATGTGTGTTAAATGTGATTTTTGTGTCAAAGAGCAACTTAAAATCTTTGAAACTACTACATAGTTTCTCAAATGGAATATTGCTTACTTTGTTCCTTCTTATTCCTTTCTGAAATCAGATCATTGCCTGTCTGCAGTACTTGTTCAAGATATATGTCCTAAGGAACTAATTCAATGGACTCATCATCCAAAATGCTATCATAATCTAAAGAATAGGCATTCTTCATCCATTTGGTTTTTCCTAAGTTGATTGTAAGACTGATCTCTTTTGAGTGACTGTGGATCTCATTGAGAAGAATCTGTAATATTCATGGGTTTGATGCAATCAGCACAATATCATATGCAAAGAGCAACATCTGGAAGACAGGGTTATCTATAGGGAATCCCCCTTTCATTTGAATTCTATGCAGTACATCCTACATGACAGCAGCAAACACCTTTGGTGAGCATATATTTCCATGTTTTATGCCTCGCTTGATATTGATAATCAAAGGATTATTGAACAAAGTTATCTTTTTTGTTTCATCTGACAAAGAATAGTATATAATCTTTTTGCTTTATAAATCTCAAAACATTACAGAAAAGTGAACATTATATTAATATATGCATAGGGGAGACCTAATTGTGGAGGGGGATCAGTTAAGACTAACATTATACTCTTTAACAAGTCATATTTTAATATAATTGAAAAATAAGTGCAGTGGAATCATGTATACTTTACATCTTTTAGCCAATTGTATAATTATGAAAATATAATCTGATATGGAAAATGGTTTGAATAATGCCAGTTCCCTTTTCATGTTTTCATTGAGAATACATTATACAAACTATTCTCACAAAGATTTTCTAGAGATGCAAAAGCAGGCATATTATAAAGATGATGCTAGGTCTTTCCAGCAGGACTCTTCCAGTTTATAGGGCTAAGGAACAAGAAAGGTCAAAGTACCACTACTTCTTCCTTCACACTGGACAAGGGACCATTAAAGAGGATTTTCAATGTGAACTCAACACAACTGTTTCCCCGGCAAACCACACAGGTACTCAGTAAACATATGTGGCTTGATTAAATGGCAATAATAACCATGAAATTCTCCTAATATCACTCATAGCTATACAAGACTTCCTCAGCTTCCCCAAGCTGATACAGAGAGAGTAATGAGAGATTCATCTTCTGTGGGGAACAATTTGAGTTCCAATGTCCTTGTCTTGGACAAGGCATTTGAACCTTGATCAGCTTCAGTTTTTTCATCTTAAAAAAAAAAAGATATGAACTGCACCTATGATTTCATTGATATGGAGAATCCTATCTGAGGGTAACTCCTATCAGTTATATTACCTTCTTTGCAATGAATAGTCCTAGAAAGTTGTAAAAGAGAATTCAGAGATTGTGAGTTGTCCAAAGTCAGTCAGTTTATATCAGATGCCGGCCTTGAATGCAGTTTTCTACCTATTACCCTATACTGTTTTTCTTTCAAAAATTTTAAAATTATAAATAAAATTGCTTTGAACAGTTTTTAATGCCAGATATGCATTTTAAAGAAGAAAAAGTCAGTCATAAAGAATTTATTTAATGCCCACTATGTACCAAGAACTGTATTAAACCAGCGTATAAAGGCAAAACCATCTCTGACCTCAAAGAACTTAACATTAAAATTTAGGAGACAATAGTATATAAATTATACACACACACACACACACACACACACACACACACACACACACACACACATATATATATATAAAACAAGTATGTAAATTATATATACATGGATATATGTATAATAGAAAATAGTCTCAGAAGTAAGATCCCTGCAGACAGAAGATAGGTAGGAAAGATCCAGAGAAAATGGGATTTGAGCTAAATCTTGAAGAGTCAAGAAAAGCAGAAATTGGGATTGAGGAAGGAATTTTTTTTTTCTTTGCTGAGGCAATTGGGGTTAAGTGACTTGCCCAGAGTCACACAGCTAGGAAGTTTTAAGTGTCTGAGACCAAATTTGAACTCAGGTCCTCCTGACTTCAGGGCTGGTGCTCTATCCACTGAGTCATCTAATTGCCCTGAGGAAGAAATTTTTTCTAGACTTTGGAGACATCCAGGGAAAAATCGTCAAGTTGAGAGATTTTCTGTTTTATCCTGGAGTTAATAGGGAACCATTTGAGTTTAATGAGTAGGAAGGGCAATGTGATGAGACCTTCAGTCATTTTCAATCATATCTGATTCTTTGTAACTCCATTTGAGATTTTCTTGGCAAAAAATAATAGAGTGATTTTCCATTTCCTTCTTCAACTCATTTTACAGATGATGAAACTGAAGCAAACAGAGTTAAGTGACTTACTCAGGGTCACACAGCTAGTAAGTGTCTGAGACCAGACTTAAATTTAGGAAGTTGAGTCTCGAGTCTGGCATTCTAATTACTGTGCCATCAAACTTCCCTCACACACAATTTCAACACAATTTCTTTCCTCTGTAATCATGTGAATTTTATTTTGTGTATTTTAAAACATTTTAAGAGTTTATAGGTTTTACTATTCTCCCAAATTTCATTACTTACACAAACACATATGATTAAGAATCCCTGGTGTAATGGGAGGGGAAAAAAAAGGTTTTAAACAGACCATAAGGTATAGCTACTGTTAATAGTCATGACCTAGCTGAAGATTCAGTAAAAGAGATTAAGAAAGAGCACTCAGACAGGAAAGTAAGTGAACCCAGAAGACCCCGGTAACACACAAACTTAGAGGGCAGGATCCAAGAGAAAATGGTGATAAACAGTGTCAGAAGCAGCAGATGGGTCAAGAAGGATGACAATTGGGAAAAGGCCATTAGATTTGGCAATTAAGAAATCATTTGGTGACTTTGTAGAGAACAATTTCAGTTGATTGATGAGGTTAGAAGCCAGATTACAAAGGATGTAGAAACAAGTGAGAGGAGAGGAAGTGAAGGCATCTAATATGGATGACTTTCTCAAGTTGCTTAGCCAGGAGACAGAGATATAAAGGATGGGTGCCTGCAGGGATGATCAGATCAAGTGAAGGCTTCATTCTTGCAATTGTTTTTAAGGATGGGGGAGACATGGGTGTGTTTGTAGGCAGCAGAGAAGGAAACAGCAGATTAGGGAGCACTTGAAGATCAGAGAGATCATAGAGGGGATTGTCATCTGGAGAAGGAATAAAGATAAGGAGTCATTGCAAACCAAATCTTTTCACTAAATAATTGTGTTATTTAATTGTTTTATGGTTGTACCTAACTGTAACCCTTTTTGGTGTTTTCTTGGCTAAGATAATGGATCAGTTTGCCATTTCCTTCTCCAATTCATTTTGCAGGTGAAGAAAGTGAGGCAAGCAGAATTAAGGGATTTGCTCAAGGTTATACAGCTAGTATTTGAGTTCAGATTTGAACTAAGGTGTTCCTAATTCCAGACCAACACTTAATCCACTGTATCCCCTAAACAATAACATGCTTATGCAGCACTTCACATACATTATATTATTTGTTTCAGGTAAGAGATCTACAAGGTAAATAAATTTGTAATTCTAATGTTATAAACAATGAAGCAGTTTCAGAGAAACATAGTGATGAGATAGTAAATGGCACAACCAGCTTCAAACCTAGGGTTTTTGACTCCCAAGCACAGAATACTTTATGATTAATTATTGAGTGCCTACTTTCATCCCAGGTCTTCTGTGAGCACTAATGGGGAGAGAGGGAATTGAAAAGAAAAGAAAAAGGTGAAGAGATAAATGAGTCCCTGACTTTAAGGTCTTTCAAGTTCTTCCCAGTATATTTATAGACATAAATCTCACATACATGAAACAATTAAAAAGCACTAGGTGACATAATAGATCTCTGGCCCTGATTTCTGGAGAATCTGAGTTCAAATATGGCTTCAGAAACTTACTAGTTGTGTGATTCTGGGCAAATCACTTAACCCTGACTGCCTTAATTTGCTCATTGGTAAAATGAACAAGAGAAGAAATCACTCCAGTATTTTTGCCAAGAAAACACCAAATAGGATGAGGAAGAGTCAGACATGAGTAAAAATAATTGATAGATAGGGAAATGAATAAGAGAGTTGGACTTTAGTTTAGAAAATCCTAAATTCAAATCTGACCATAGATATTCACTAACTGTGTGACCCAGGAAAAATCATTTAAACTTTCTATGCCTCAGTTTTCTGATCTGGGAAGTGGGGATAATAATAGCACTTGCCTGCCAGGTTTGTTTTAAGGATAAAATAAGATAATATAATGCTTTGCAAACCTTAAAATCCTTTCTCTTCTTAGGAAAGAACCACAGACTCTCATACTTGAAAGGAACCTCAGATTCTAAAAAGCCTAGCCAATATAGAAGAAATAATTTCTTCTACAATATTTGCAACAAATGGAAATGCTGACTCTCCTGGAAGACCTTTTATGAGAGAATGGAGAGAGAGCCCACTAGAGCTTAAGGCAACCTCTCCCACTTTTGAATAGCTCTAATTACAAGGAAGATTTTCCTTATATTGAACTTAAATTTAAGTGTGAATCTTCAATTCATTGCTTTCACTTTTTTTCTTTATTCTTTTTCCCCCTAATATCTGTTCTTTAAGACCAAAGAAAATAAATCTCCATACGATAGTCCCTAAAGTACTTGAAAAGATATATCATATTCCCCTAAGACTTCTCTACTTTAGGATGAATTTCATTTGCAAAAAGCAATACTGATGTGGTATGATATAGAAATCTTTGACCATCCTGGTTGGTCTTCTCTAGATTCTCTCCAGGTTATCAGCTCTATTCCTAAAATATGGAAACCAAATAGAACATAATATCTTAGATGCTGGAAGACACTGAATTGGGAATCAAAGGACTTGGATTTTTATCTTGATTATTTCAATCCCCTATAAGACCATAAGCTGGTCATTTCACCTCTATGTCCCTCAGTATCCTTATCTGTAAATAAAAAAGATGAATTGATCTAAAATGTATCTTCAAAATTGAAATCTATATTTTATTCTATAAATCTGGTTTGAACAGACAGATTTAGCAGGTCTCTTGCACCCCAAGGCCTAGGTACTAGACCTCTTGAATCGCCCTTTCCTCATGATCTAGTGAACAGAAGACACATGTAGCTTGCAGACCATTAAAAACTCCAGATCATTTTTAAAAGCACAACTATCAAGTCGCATTTTCTCCATCCTGATGGGATGTTGATTTTTGGAATTGAGATTTAAGACTTTATGTTACAATTCAAGCAGTATTTAGTTAAATATTATATTGACTATAATCAAGGTCAAGTGTATTGTTCTAGCAATAAGTACTGTGCAAAATCAGAAAAAAAAAGGATAGATTGGCAGATTATTAGGCAAAAAGGACCTAAGAGAAGAAGTGATCTAGGAACAGGGCCTTGAACGATGATTCACATCGGAATATCTGGACAATTAGGAGGAAGATAGGGCTCACAAAGGGATCAGTGTGACCAAAGATATAGAGGCAGGAATAACTAACACTTCCCATTTATATTGTGCTTTTAAGAGGACATGAGAAGCTGGAGAGAAGACTGAAGAATATTTTTTTTGCTTTTTCCCCTCGACCTTCCTCCTCTTCTCTTTTATTCTCTCTCATTCTCTCTTTTTTGCTTCTTCCTCTCCTTTTCTTTCACTTTCTGTCTCTTTCTTCTGTGGTTCCTTTCATTGTCTCACTCTTTTCTTTTCTGTCTCTCTCCCTCTATCACTCTTTTATTTTCTATCCACCTTTTTTCCTCTGCCTTCCTTATTCATAATACTGAACTAATAATAATAATAACTGACATTTTATTGTACTTTAGATGTTGCAAATCAAATAATATAAGATCATTGGTGTAGAACTAAGAACCTGGTCATTCTACAGATAAGAAAAT
>NC_133617.1:354771566-354821566 GCF_048593235.1 Sminthopsis crassicaudata | reverse complement strand
GAAGGGGTAGATTCATATACATTCATATACATATACATATATTATTCTGGATTGATATATATATATATATATATGTGTGTGTGTGTGTGTGTGTGTGTGTGTGTGTGTGTGTGTGTGTGTGTGTGTGTATTTACCCAGAATAGTTTGATTTAAGCATCAAAAGTACAGATAAGAAGTCCAGAAGTTGGGGTAAGAGGAGTATCAATGAAGCTGGGGCAATTAGAGACCTTCCTAGAGAAGTCAAAACTTCTATATATCTGAATTTGATTCAGATCATCTCTTTCCAAATCTGAAGGTTGAATATAATTCAGATCTGGGAAGAGATGACTTGGGTGATGGGGAGGAGGGAGGGAGGACAGATTGAGATGAACGCATTCTGGTCCTCTCTCCTTCCTAACATTTGAAGTAGACAATTTTCTCATAACCACTTGGAAAGCCAACAAGGAAAATATGCTGCTCTCATACATGAAGACTAAGGCTATGTTTATACATGAAAGAAATGTACCTTCTTGTTGCTTCACAAATTTTGCCAACATTTCCTGAATATGTCAAGTAAGATGGAGGGGGGAAGGGAGCAGAGAGAAAAGGGCTGATTTACAGCCGCTAGCCAAGTGCTTCAAGAGTCTCTACTTTTACAGACCATTTCTAGAACCTATAGATAGGAAAGAAGATCCTTGTAGCTTCCTTTTCCATTAAATTATCCATCTTTTCCTCCTTGTCCTGCCATTCACTTAGCCCAGAATCTCACTCTGTTTCCAGAGATCAGTCCATAATCTTTATATCTTCAAGCTTTCCCTCATACAACTGGGAAGTTTTACCTGTCCTCCCCTCCCATGTACTCTTTTTCTAGTATCTTCCAATACCCATACTTTGCCTTCTCTCCACCCCTATTTCTAAAGTTGGTCTTCCTTGGATAGCAGCCCATATCCCAAAAAAATCCCATGGGATTGGAAGCAGGGAGAGATGGAGTCAGATACCTTCCCCCCAAACTCCATAATGGGATGAAAATTCTGCCTCTCCAGCACCTTAGACCCCCAACTGCTTTTCTCTTCTCTCAGAAGGACTGCAGGAGCTGAGGGGGCCCCAGGCCACCACCTTGTTGCCAAGGAAACAGCAATTACTCTAGAAGGTTTTTTTTCATCAAGATCTGATGAACTGCTCGCCATTGCCTGCCTCCCAACCTTCCCAACCTCCCTCCCCCCAGTCGCTGACTTTGCGTTAAAGGTCACGTTGAGCAGTAAATGTTTGCCTTCCAAAATGACAGATTCCCCCTGTTTGGGGGGTAAGCATAGCAAGAGAGAAACCATTTGTCAAAGTATTTATAAAGTAAAGTGGGTCTAGATGCTGGAGTTGCATTCCCTTTAGAGGGAGAGAAAGAGAGAGAGAGAGAGAGAGAGAGAGAGAGAGAGAGAGAGAGAGAGAGAGAGAGAGAATAAAAACTTCAGATCTGGGTTGTCTTATGGACTAGTCTGAGTTATCTTATGGACCAACTTTTCTTTTTACATAAATGTTATTTCCCTTTTTAAAATTTTTATTTATCTTATTTTAATTTATGAAATAAAAGCAAGCATTTCTATGATGTAGTAGAATTTTTTCAAAAGATGATAAACTTTGATTGACTAAATCATTTTGACAATTATAAATAACCAGATTAACTACAAAAGGCCCATGAAGGAAGGTGTTAGGCACTATCAGAGTCCATAGAAAAAAAGGATAAACAGAAAGATAAACAAATAGATAGATAGATGGATAGATAGATAGATAGATAGATAGATTATGGTTTTACACACACACACACACACACACACACACACACACACACACACACACATAATTGTAGCTATGAAGAGAAAGAGAAAAAAAAGAAAAACATGCATGTTATTGACAATCAAGTAAAAGAAATAGTCCCCAAGGAGAATAATAGAGGACAAGTGCCCTTTCAAGAATTAAGGAGGGAAAGAGAAGACAAGGTTAGCTAGAGGCATTCTGGGAAGACTCTTAGAGGAGGTGGGATTCAAGTTAGCCATTGGAGAATATGGAAGAAGTTATTGGAGGCTCTTGGGGAAAAGATGGTAGAACTTTGATAAGTAGGTAAGAAAGCAGAAATTATTAGGGGATCTTGGGGAAAAGATGGCAGGAAAAAACTCAGTTGACTTAAATAGCATCACCAGTGTGACTGCAAAAGCGACCCTATAATGGGAGAGTTGGCAAGTTCCTTAGAGATGTTAAGTGGTAGAATTTCCTCATTTAATAAATGATTTATCAAAGATCACACAGGTAAATCAGTGACAGCTAACACTCTTGACCTCCAAGTTTAGAGCTTTTTTTCAGTCCAAGTTCTCAACTACTTTCTGGTTGTTGGAGTTTGATTCACATAAATATGGGTTTGACAACAGTAAGTACTATAACAACAGCAATAAAGGCATTTATAAAGCACTTTAAGGTTTGCTAAGTTCTTTGCAAATATCATCTCATTTTATTCTCACAACAACCTGTTATTATCTTCATCTTACAGATGAGGAAACTGAGGCAGACAGCTATTAAGTGATTTGTCCAGGGTCACACAGCTAGTGAGTGAGGTGAAGTGAGATTTGAGCTCATCATGGTATTAGTATCCCAAACTTCCAGAATTTCCAAAGCTAGAGAGGACCATTAACTATTTCTTTTATATAACGCTCATCTTCTGCCCCCAAATCTAGAATTCAATCTCTACTCAAAGCATAGCTTAGGCGCTGTTTTCCACTGAAAACCTTTCTGGATTTTCTACTATTTTAACATGGCTCCTTGAAAGTTTAGAATTTCAACAATTGGGAACAAGGAAATTTGGAGCTTATAAGATCATAGCTACTGATGGCTGGTACTCACAAAACAAAGGGCAGTCAGAGATAATGATGGAGATGGGCTTTTTAGACTCCTATATGAATAGGTGCCACATCTCACAGGAAATAAAGCACCCTCTCCTAAACCAGTGATGTCTGGTGAGTTTTTATAGGATTCTTATCTAACAGGACCAGGCATTGGAGGAAGGAATGGAAGAGCTGGAACCTGGGGAGTGAAGCTGATTCCTGCAGGTTAGGGGAGAGAATTCTCCTAGGGAATTAGAGACTAGATGATATTAAAATTCCCCAGTGACCTTCTTCTCTTCCTCCTCCAGCTTCTCTTTCTTCTTCTTCTTCTTCTTCTTCTTCTTCTTCTTCTTCTTCTTCTTCTTCTTCTTCTTCTTCTTCTTCTTCTTCTTCTTCTTCTTCTTCTTCTTCTTCTTCTTCTTCTTCTTCTTCTTCTCCTTCTTCTTCTTTCTTCTTCTTCTTCTTCTTCTTCTCCTTCTTCTTCTTTCTTCTTCTTCTTCTTCTTCTTCTTCTTCTTCTTCTTCTTTCTCCTTCTTCTTCTTCTTCTTCTTCTTCTTCTTCTTCTTCTTCTTTCTCCTTCTTCTTCTTCTTCTTCTTCTTCTTCTTCTTCTTCTTCTTCTTCTTCTTCTTCTCCTTCTTCTCCTTCTTCTTCTTTCTTCTTCTTCTTCTTCTTCTTCTTCTTCTTCTTCTTCTTCTTCTTCTTCTTCTTCTTCTTCTTCTTCTTCTTCTCTCTTCTTCTTCTCCTTCTTCTTCTTTCTTCTTCTTCTTCTTCTTCTTCTTCTTCTTCTTCTTCTTCTTCTTCTTCTTCTTCTTCTTCTTCTTCTTCTTCTTCTTCTTTCTTCTTCTCCTTTTCTCTTTTCCTCTCTCCCCCTCTCTTTATGTGTCTCATTCTTTCTCTCATTTTGTTCTCTCTTTCACCTCTTTCCTCTCTTCTCTTTTTGCTTTCTCAATCTATCTCTTTTCTCTCTCATTCTCTGTCCCTATCATTTTCTTTTCTTTCTCATCTCTCTAATTCTCTTTCATTCTGTCTATATCTTTCCTTCCTCTTTCTCTAATTCTCCTTATCTCTCCTCTCTCTCCTCTTCTCTCTTTCTCTTATTCTCTCTCTTCTCTTTCCTCTCTAGTCTATTCCTCTATGTGTATCTTTCTCTATGTATCTTTCTGTCTCCCTCATCAAAACTCTCTTACTTTTCTGTCTCAATTTCTGGCTCTGACTTTTTGTCTTTGTCTCTCTCTCCCCCCCCCCCACCTCTACATTACTTTGTATAATTTTCTTAATACTTTGTATTTACTTATCTGTATACATTTTGTATAACTCCACTAAAATGTAAACTTCTTGAAGGCAGGTCAACTCCTTTTGGACTTTGTCTCCCCAACATCTAGCACAGGACCTTGCACATACTTGGTGCTTAATGTGTGTGTGTGTGTGTGTGTGTGTGTGTGTGTGTGTGTGTGTGTGTGCGTGCGTGCGTGTGTGTGTGTGTGTAATTTAATTAAGGTGAGGAAACAGTTTCAGAGAAAGTAAGTGCCTTGGCCAAAGTCACACTAAGAGGTACAAACTCTTTTGTTTTCTGGACTTTGCCCCTTAAAGAACAGCTACTATCTCTAAGCAGCCATGTGCTGGTGGTAGTACATGAGACCTTATAGAGGGAACAATTATTGTCTGGTATAAGGTATGGCAATGTGGGGCAGAATGACAGCTGGGAAGGATGTCAAAGTCATCAGAGGGAAAAAATATTGAGTTGCACTGCATTAGGAGAAGGAACGAATGTTTGGGGTTTGGTTTGGGTTTTTGGCGGGGGCGGGCATTTCCCAGATGAATAATTTTGTAAGGGGTCTCCTATGCCAGCTCAGCACCAATCATTCCCCAGAAGAACTCTCCCACTTCCTCCTACCTCTCCCAACACTTTGGAGAAATGGCTCAGCTTTGAGTCATTCAGAAAGGATTTTGTGCCCTTTCACTCCTCCCCTCTAAGATGCTGCCAGTGTCCTCACTTTCAGTGTTCTCCCCAAACAGGCAAGTGTATGGGTATCTAAGAGCTCCTGCGCATGCACACATATACACACAGGACAGGAACAGCTGGCCCAAGTTCCACGTGGCTGCACCCATGGCATTTGTCAGCCAGGAGGAGGGCCAATCTACCTGGGCGTACCTGGCACCATCCATCAGCGCAGCAGGGAGCAGGAAAATGGGAGCCATGCTACTCCTTCCCTGCCCTCACCCCCACCACACCCTGAACAGGCCTAAACAGCTGAGCACATAATGGGAGCCACAGCCTGAGTCCAGAACACCTGCCCCAGAACTTCTGTCAGGTAATTAGCAGAAGCAAATGGGTCACTGAGGAACCAGCCTCCCCTCCCCAACACCTTCACCACCAACAAGGAAGTTTTCTCCATCTCCAGTGACTTCCCCATTGTATCCATCCTGCATATCACAAACTGATCTTTTTAATGCTCAACTCCAAGGACCAGAGCCCTAATTAGCACAAGTCAAAGAAAGCTTTGCTCTAGGGCACTGACAAGGTTGAACTTGGAGCAACCCCCTCCTCCCCAGCCAGTTTTTCTCACCTTATGGTCCTCTGAAAGACTGAGAAGGCTAAGCAGCAAGCTCGCCCCTAGTTTACCAGTTCTTGCAGGAACCAGTACTGCTTTGCAACTGAACCTCCTCCTCTTCCTCCTCCTCCTTCTCACCCTTGCCCCTTCCTTCCCTCCTCTTTCTCCTCTTTTCCCTCCCTCTCTTCCATTGCCCTTGCCTTCTTTCTCCCCCTTTTCTCCTCTCCTTTTCTTATTCCTCCTCCTTCTCCTTTCCCCTCACTCTCTTTTCATTCTTTTTTCCCCTTCTCCTTTCCCCTTTCTTCTCCCCCCCTCATTCTGATCTATATCTGACCACTGGATCCACTTGGCTCTGGAGGGTAAAGTGAAGCAGGTGACTTTGCACAGCCCTTTCTCACTTAAATCCAATTCACTTGCATGTGAGGTATCACCTCCCTGATATTATGTTCCTCTTGGTGAAAGAAGTAACAACAAAACCCTCCTTCTCCTCCCCTTTCCCCTTCCCTTCTCCCTCCTCTTTCTTCTCTCCATCCTTCCTCTCCTTCTTTTCCTCCTCCCCCTCTTCTCTCCTCCTCTTTCTCCTCCTCCTCTTTGCTTTCCCCATTTCTCAACTACTTTTATTCTAAGTAAGAAATATCCCTAATTTCAGCTTTACATAGGATTACACATTTTGAGATTAAAGGAGTTTTAGAAGTAATTTACACTAATTCCCCCATTTTACAGAAAAAAATAGCTGTAACCTAGAAGTTGTCTTAGATTATATAGGTGGCAAGTAACAAACTAAAGTTTCACATCCAAGTCCTTTGACTTCAGATTTCATGATCTCCCTATCTGCTTACAAATTTTCAGTGGCTTCCATGAAAAGAGTGGAGCAGATATTTTCAAAAGACCTTTCCAACTATAGATCTGATCCTTGTGTCCTTCTCCCCACTCAAGTCTAAACAAACCTCATATTGACCCTGAGCATTGAGACTGCTCATTATTGACTTCAAATCTTTCTTTATACCCCATCTCTCTTTTCTACTCATCCAAAGCTTATTCAAACTCTAAAGCTCATCCTGAGCCCAGAATGTCTAGAGGTAGTTAGAGGCACTGGATCTGGAGTCTGGAAGACCTGAGTTCAAATTCTAATCCAACTTAATGTGTGACCCTAATCAAGTCACTTAACTTGTTTCCAACTGGTCTCAGTTTCTTCAACTATAAAATAATAATATAAAATCATATGAATATATATTTATGTATATGATATATAATATAAAATAATATAAAAATTATAATAAGGGCAACAACCCAACACAGTTACTGTGAAAACCAAATGAGATATTTTAAAAAGTTCTTAGCACAATATCCAGCACATAGCAGGTACTGTATATTTATTCCCTTTCTCCTTGATCTAATGAACCATCTCATCCATGAAACTTACTCTGAATATTTCATGAACAAGTGATTTTCCCTTTTTATTAACTCCTATTACACTCATAGTCAGAATCCCATAGCTTAGCATGTCAATAAGTTACCCTGATTTGTATGAATTAATTAATTCATTCATTTATTCAATCAATGTTTATTGAGCTTCTCCTTAGGGTAAACCATTATGCTAGGTACTATGGTAGATAGGAGGATGAATAGTTAGTTTGCCTTCACTGAGACTACAATCTATTGAGGGGGAAAAATGATGCTGGAAGACCAACCCTATACTCTTAGTAGGTAGAGAAACCCCATATTGAGGGATTAAGTAATTGACTCAGAATCACCCAGATTGTGAAAATCAGACTTGTTTGCAGGCCTTCCTGATTTGGAAGCTGTCTTTTATTCTCATCTTTTTCAGTGGAAATTCTTAAAGCAATGGGACAAGTCAATACCCTACTATTATTCTTTTATATTTAATGTGCTCCAGACTGTTCACAGGTGAATAAAATCATTGCCTTTTTGAAACTGAATAAGAGTATTAGCATATAAGTTCATCCTCTCTAGGCTCACTAAAAGCATCCACAGCACAACTCCAGAATTAAAAAGAATGAAGGATAATATGCACCTCATCCTGTTCACACATAAACTTTTATCTTTTCTGCTAGGTCTCTATATTTTGAAAACCTCTCATTCCATGTAGCTTGGACATTATGATGATTTTGTACAGCACTGTCTACTTAAAATGTTGTCAAGTTTTTGAGATTCAATGCTATGTCCAGGCAACTGTGACCAATAGTTTGGTCTGTGGTAATGGGCAGGTTCCAGTAGAGTTTATTGGTTGAGATCTCAAGGATATTTGAGGTTTATATTTGTAGTGTGGGGACTTCGCATTTGTCTGTCAACGAAAGCTAGCCAATTCCTCATGGATCTTTTTAGCCAGTAGGTCATGTGTAGTTAACAATTCAATAGCTGTTGAAATTTTATGCCATTTCAATAATATCTTGCATTTTCCATTGTTTCCATGGATAATATACATTAATCCCAAAGTCTGGGTCCTGTAATCTTTACAACTAGGAACCAAGAAGGCTGAGGCTCATGGGTTGCTTGAGCTGGGAAGTGCAGAGCTATTGTGACCTAACCTAATCAATACTAAGTCAGCGACAAAATTAGCCCCAGATTGGGGTGGAGGGGAAAGAGCTACCTTAAAAAGGATAAACCTGCCCAGGTCAGAAATGGAACTGATCAAAGCTTCATGATATTAAGTCCATGAGAAGCTTCTGTACAAGATAGGGAAACCCAGTCTCACAAAAATAAATAAATAAGTAAAATTAAGTTTTACTCATGTTAGCATTACCTGTTCTTGAATTACCATCATAAACTCTTCCACTTCCATGAACAAATCCACATTCCTTCAATGTATTTTGTCAACTTTCTATTGACTGAGTTCATATGGCTTTCACTCATGTTGGGCCTTTTTATTCTTTTCTTGGATCTTACTCATTTCATAGACTCTATCCAAAGATAAATCACTTTCAGTTACTTTCAATAGACCCAGTGAAGTGGACCTGGTATCAGCTTTGACTATTATTCATAGGAGTAATTTCTACTTGATCCAAAAGAATTTCTGTAGTTTATGAGCCATTTTTCATGTAACTTTGATGTCTATCAGTCCTCTTCTTACTTTTCGTCATAAGAGTGTTAAATCTTTCTATAACTGTGGGACAGTCGGGTGTCACAGTAAATAAAGCACCTGTTCTAGCATCAGGAGGTTCTGACTTCATACCTGACCTCAGAGACTTGACAGTTATAGCTATGTAACTTTGGACCAGGTACTTAATCCTATTGATTCACCAAAAAAAATCTTTCTACAGCTGCCTTAGAGTAATTGACACTTTGTTTCACTAATGTTGTACATTCTTCTGTTAATACTTTCCAAATTTGTTATGGTTCATTTTTCAGTACTTAAAGTATACATTAATATTGATAATAAATATATATATATATTAATTGATTTAAATATATTCTTTCTATTGTTATTATTATTATTTCATTCTCATCTTTATGTTTGATGAGGTTTCAATGAAAGAAGACCCTAAGAAAAATCACTATCCTACAATTTATATCAAATATTTGTGGGACATCTGATGAATAACATCTCAGTAGAAAAAATTACCATTATGGTTATTTGTAATTGAATAAATACATTGGAATACACATTGCTCACTAAGACTGACTGAAAATATCTTTGGGACAACTTCCTTCAACTATAGGAAGATGGAAGTCATTTCTATTTCTTCCTATTACTATATGGTTTGTATTTCTTTTGTAAGCTCTCTATGTTCTGAGAGTTTTTCATTCCCCATGACTTAGAGGTTATGAGCATGAAGTATGGTGACCTTAATTTAAAATAATAATTCTTAAATTTTTGTGGTTCTTTGCTTTTTAATTGTTTTTCAATCATGTCTGAATTTCTGACCCCATATGGCATTTTCTGGGCAAAGCTACTGTAGTATTTTGCTATTTCCTTCTCCAGCTTATTTTACAGATGAGGAAACTGAGGCAAACAGGATGAAATACACAGATCCAATACTCTGTGCATCATGGCACTTTCTATAGTCCCAGTTTCTATCTTATATCCAGGTTATAGGCAACAGTTTTACCTGTGATGATGTTTTAGATCTAATACAACTTACTTGTTGAATTCCCAAAGATATTTTGAGGTTTGTACAGGAGATACAGGGATTTCTAATATGTTATTTTATGAAAAATGTCAAGCTTCTATTGCATTATTCTTGCCCCTTGAACATAGCTTTAGAGCTACTTGGCAGGTGTTATGTTTTTGCAGGGCAGGTACGTGCTACAGGTAGGAGTTATGAAGAGTTGGACATGACTGAAAAACAATAAAAATATTTTTACAACCTGCACTAATATGTTGTGGTTTTCATTGTGCCATCATCAGCATCAGCATCAGCATCAGCATCATCATCTTGTTTTTCTCCTACTTGTACACAGTTCAGATAGAAACAGTCCTGGGAAAAGTCACTTTTCCTGATATTATTCTTTTATACTTCATGTACTAGAAAATTTTTCATAGGTGGGTAAAATGACTATTTTTGTAGTTAAATAAAAGTATTGAGTACTTATAGCAGCAACAGTAGCAGCAGCCACATAGAATATTAATAGAAAGCTACCTGGATTCAGAACCTTCCCTCTGCACACACAGCTGTGTGACGCTGGACAAATGACTTAACTTCTCAAAGAAAGTATTGACCTTCATTGGTAGAGGGAATTTCTCATCCAAGAATTTCCTATATAGAAGAAATCATTGGTCCAGCCTCTGTTTCCAATTCTACCAGCACTATTTGTATCGCCTTAGATGGTTCAGTGAATAAACCAGAACTGGAATCAGGAGAACCTGAATTCAAACATGACCTCAAATACTTATTAGCTGTATGACTCTGGGCAAGTCACTTAACTCTGTTTGCCTCAGTAAAATGAATTGGAGAAGGAAATGCCAAACCCCTTCAGCATCTCTGCCAAGAGAATCCCAAAATGGCGTAATGAAAAATCAAATAGGATGAATCAACTAAACCACCACAAGAACAACTATTTGTACTATTCATGATGATAGTAAGCTGACTGATTAGTGGAGAAGCTAAGTTTAGAATTCAGGATTTCTGACTTCCAGAAAGAACATGCATCCCTAAAGAAAAGAATTTGCTCCCTTTTCAGTCACCAGATATAAGAACAGTCCCACTTATAGCATTTTCTAGTCCAGGACAGCTCACAGACCTCTGGGGTCCTGGCTATCTACCCTGATGTGAGAGAATCATAAATGACTGACTGGTGTGTGGATTCACTGGAGAGAACTTCACTTTGCCTTTCAATGAATAAAACCAGACCTGACTAATGTTTCTAGTTCTGATGTCAAAGAAACTAAAAGAAAACTTGCCTGTGGTCCCTGAGAGGCCAAAAAGAATTCTGGGTATAAAAAATCCAGCATGTTTTTTTCCCCTCACTGAATCTGTTTTAGTTCCTTTTTTTTTTTTTTTTGGTTGTCCAGCACTATGACTGTCCAGCCTAAAGCTTTCTCTGTCCCAGAACAACAAAATGTTCCCAAACAGGTAGATTTCTTAGAGTTATCTTAAGCCAGACTCCAAATCAATAAGTATGTCACTGATCTCATTGTGAAAATACATTCATTCAACAAACATTTATCATGCATCTGCTAAGAATTGGGCTCTATGCTAGGTGCTAAGCATATCAGTCCAACAACAACAACCCAGCATTAATACAGAAGAATAAATATAAAATGTGTACAACAGAGAAGCAAAGTATTTATTTATTTATTCATGTTTGATTAATTATCTAATTAATTGTTTATTTATTTTGTGCACTAGCAACTGGGAGATGAGAATAGCTTTCCTGTAGAAGATGATATTTTAGCTTAGCTTCAAAAGGAGCTAGGAAATCTAAGAAGTAGGAAAGAGGAAGGGATACTTTCCAAGCCTGATTAATGTCAGGTTTGATGGAAGGTTTTGAATAAGATGATTTGACAAGGGGTTATAGTATCCAGAGGGTCAAGGAATCTCTCTAAAGTATTTGGAGACCCCAGAAGGATAGATTTTCTTCAGAAACTATTTCTTCCCAGATTGTAAGGAAGCCTCTGAGTTTTAGAAGCCCCTAAAAATAAGGATGAAAGGATCAGCTCTGAGCTCTTAAAGTAAAAAGATGTCCTTGATAATAATAGCTAGCATTTATATAGCACTTTAAAGTATGCAATGCTATTTACAAATATCTCATTTTATCCTCACAATACTGAGAGGTAAGTGTTTGTTTTCATTTAATCTGGGGAAGTAGGTGCTATCATAATTATTCCCATTTCACAGATAAAGAAACTTAAGCAGATAGATTGGCCAGTGACTTTTCTTAAGTGATTTGTCCAGGGAAATATGGTTGTTTGAGTTAGAATATGAACTCAGATTGTCCTGACAGAGTCCTATGCTCTATCCACTGCACCATCTAGCTACCTCATAGGTGACACTGGCAGATTCTTCTCTCTCCTTTTCATTGGTAGTTATTTTATTATTTAAAATAAATGTTTCATTAGCCCTTTTTTTTCTCTTACATTCCTATAAGATTTTCATTTCTAACAAAGAAGTATAGATAAACAACACAATGATAATATTTACAGTGTATGACTCATCTCTCACCTGTAGACCACCACCATCCACAGAGGGCAGGGAGCATGCTTCCCCACCAGTTCTTTGAAATCAAGACTGGCCCATGCTTTGACCAGAATTACAATGCCATTTTCCTTTATAGCATTGTGTACCATTTTCCCTTAAAGACTTTACTCCTTCATCCCTTGGAATTAGGATTTCCAACTAGAAGATACTTTAGAGATTATCTATTTTTAGCTTTTCATTTTACAGAAGAGGAAACTAAAGACCAGGAAGGGAAGGTACTTGACTGCGGTCTCATAGGTAAGAAGTCATAGCACTGAAAAAGTGCTTTATCTCTAGATCTAGTACTTAAGCAACTATATCACATTTGGTGAGATAAAGCAACAGGCGTCATGTTTTCTCTGTATTTTCTTTATGTTTCCTGTGAGAGAGTGAGACCTTTGAAACCATGAACTGAGGTCTTTTTCTTTACTATATTCCTCTTATCCCCACCCCAACTCCTACATAACAATTAATCATTTAATAAGCGTATATAAAGTACCCACTATATGCCAAGCTCTGTGTCAGATGCAGGGATGTAAAGACAAAAATCAGACAGCTCCTGTTCTCAACAAAGTATATGCAAAATAAATACAAGGTAATTCCAAACAGGGTAGTAGTAACCTGGGGAGAGTGGGTTAGAGGGAAAATCAGAAGAGGCTTCTTATAGAAACCAACACCTATGCTGAGTCCTGAAGGAAGCTAGGGATTCCTGGGGGTAGAAATGAGGAAGTATATTCTAAGCCTGAGCAACAGACAGTACAAAGGCATGTAGGACCCCTTGAGCTGAACTATAGTGTATGAAAGTGAATCATGTATATGTACTCAATAAATATTTGTAGAAATAAATTGGAAGTTTTTATGTTGCCTTCTTACCCTTTGCTAAATCCTATGGGGAAGAAAGGAAAGGTCCCTATTCCGGGGATTTCACAGCTGAATTGGGGAGACACGATTAAGACATCATGAAAACAATTAGGAAAACATCCAGGAAAGAATATAATTAAGACAACATCATGGAAGGTAGGGAAAGGAGGGGTAATGGATAATAGGAGATTATGGATCCCACAAGACCACAGGCAGCATCTACATCACCCCATTCATCTTCCTGGTCATTTGACAAAATGAAAATCCATGTCCTCAGAGGGCTCTGTGCCATCTAGTGGAAAGAGTGAAGAGATTTGAGTTCTGCTCCTGATCCTAGATTTGCCACTTGAGGAAGGTATTTAATATCCCTGGGTCTTGGCTTTTCCATTTGTCAACTGAGGACAAACATTCTTCTCTTCCCTACCTCACTGGGTTGCTATGAGTATCAAATGAGATCATGTCTGTAAAAGCTTTAGGAAACATAAAAGTGTCAAGAGAATGGCTGGTCTTTTTAAAGTTAAAAGCTCTATCCTAATTTAATGCAAGGCTTTAATATTGGTTTGGGGTCTGAATACCACCATCATCCCCATCCCCCACATCTACATGACCAAATGTCCAGGGAAATTTCACAGAAGCTAAAGTCAGCTTCTGCTTAGGCTCTGGAGATTGGACAGTGTGGTAGGAAGAAAAACAAGAAAACTGGAACAGGGGACTAAAAGAGGCAGTTTTCAAATCCAGAATCTGCTTCTTAGGATTTGGACAATGTATAGTTAATCCCTTAACTTCTCAGTTTCTTCTCCTGTTAAGTGTTCTGTCTATCTCACCCTGGTGAGGCTCATATGAGATCAAGGATGCTATCTGCACAAGAGAGATGATGAGTATTTCACTGTCCTTCTCCACAGGCTACCAGCCTTGGGCAGCGCAGGCTGTGGAGCATTGCAGGAACGGACAGAGGGCATTCATTGTGGGCATCACGAGGGCAGCCGTTTGTGTCAATACACGGATGGGTCTTAACACACCAGGAGCCAATCAGTGGGCATCTCTTGGCCGACTTGATTTTTTGGGTCTGTTGTGTTTCCCCAAACAAGCTTATACAATTAGTTTCTTCTTGTTTCCTAAATTATTTTTGCCACTGCTAATTATTTCACACTCCATATACAAGAGTTATTGGGGTGGGTAATGGGAGGCGAGGGATCGCTTCAAAGGAGCATCACCAGCTCCATGAGGTTCAGGCAACTCTGATTTGTTTTTCCGCTCAACCACCCAGAGAGAGAACGTTAAAGTGCCGACACAACAGGGGAGGAGGCAAAGAAGAAACAAACATTGGGTCTGACTTTAAGGGGCTAGGAGAAAAGCAGGTCCCTCCAACCTCTAGCCAGCCGTGATGAAGTCTGGGAGTTGCAGAGTCTTCAGCTAGAAAAGACAGTGGGGTTGCTTGGAGCAACTTGACCTGAGGAAGGGGGCTAGGGGATTTGGGGGGTATACTTTCTCTTCTGTATACAAGAGAAGGAAAAAAAGTGTCAGTCTGTGGAATCTAAGGTTCAGGATTAGAATCTATGATGGCATAAAATGCTCAGAGAGAAGTATAGTCACATCCCCCCAAAAATGATGAGGATGATGAGGCTTTCTAAAGGCAAGGAGAAGGTCATTTGCAGCCCAGGATGGATGTAAGAGCTCCTAAGGGAATCGTTCTTCCCAGAGGTAGCCCAAACTAGGAAGAGAAACTGTTTTAGAAAGAAGAATTTATAGCCTGACCTTGCTCTATGAGGACAGGAATCCAACTCAGGTTATGAGCCATCCTTCAAGGCTATGTCAGAGATAAGATTTAAGGCATAGAGGTAAGAAAGATGAATCCCAGAACTGATTGAAGAAATCATTAACCCATGTGACTTTAGACAAGGTGCTGGACCTTGGTTTTCTTATCTGTAAAATGGGGATGTTGTGCCAGTAATCTCTAAGGTACCTCTTATAGGTTGCTTACATTGTAACTAATTTTGTGGATAAGCCCTGTCTGTGATAGGGAATATTTTCTGCCCTAGGACCCTTTTTGGTCTCAGAAACTCCCTTCTGAAAGAAGTTCAAGATGATTTAGAAAAGTCACGATAGAGGCAAAAGTTAACTTTCAGAACAATAACCATTTCACACTCAAATATATATATATATATATATGTAGAAAATAATTATTATAGTAATAGTAATAAATATATAATAATAGTAACACCTGGTATTTTGTATTAACATTTTTCAAACACTACACTCATAGATAATATTTCATTCATCCTCAAAACACTCTGAACCCTCTAAATTTCTCTCAGGTGCCAGGTAGGTATCTATGCTGTGGTTATTATTCTGAAAGCTAGCTATAGCTAAAGAGTAGGGAATCTGGTATTATTATCCTCATTTGACATATAAAAACCTAGGCCCTGAGAGATTCAGTGATGTAACCCAAGACACGTAGTTAGGAAGAAGTAAAATCAGACTACAACCAAGAACTACTGATCTAGCCTAGGATTCTTCCACTAGACAATTAACAAAGCACTCGAGCAATTTCATACTACTGGGACTTAGTAGAATTAATCTTTTTGTTCTAGGGGATAGATAAAGCTCTGGATTTGAAGTTAGGTTAAAATCTTGCTCACATTCTTATTTAAAAAGTCACCAAAAAAAGTCACTTAACTTCATTTTTGGCCTGAGTTTCCTCATCTGAAAAATGGGATTGAACTGCCTGCCAGGATTGTTGTGATGACTAAATGTAGTAATACAAATCCCATACATCAAATGTATGTAAAATGTTTTGCAAACTTTAATGTGCTCTATAAATGTGCACTATTCTAGCTATCCTAATGGGATCCAAATTCTAGCACCTATGTGGTCTCTCTCTTCTTATCTTGTCACCATTTTTGATGGTTTATTGATAAGACGAAAAAGTAGATAGAAACATTATCTTTTAGGGGCAAGGTCTGCTTATTTTTCTGTTATTGTATCCTCAGTTTTTAGTACAGGGAATTGCACAGAATGGACATCTAATAAAAATAAAACTGAGATAGTGCCATCTAAAAGATTGTTTCTGGCCTAGATTGGATGAACTTGCTGACTAATTTTTTTTCTTTTAACCACCTATTTACATTGGCCCCATGATCCTTTGTCTAGGCTAGGAGCCCACACTACTGTGTGCTACTGCTGTATGGCCCCTAAAAGACAATAGAGACACTCTCTGAAGAACACTACCCATGGATTTTGAATTCACCCACATGGACCTAACTCATTTGCTAGTTTACAATTCCATTTTTAGCCGCAGTTAATCTGTAACACTCCTTTTGCTATTAGTGATTATCCCATATGCTTAGGCAATTATCTTGCAGTTGTTACTTTCTTCTCTATAGTCTGTGATAAGAGAAAAGCACTCACTGAAAATAATATTACAGATGTGTCCATCACCCAGAACAGGAATAATTCATCTCACTTAATAGTTGACATTTATGTAGCCCTTTAAAGTTTACAAAACACTTTGCACATATAAACTCATTTGATTGTTAATACAAACTTGTTAAGATTCTACAGGAATTCCTATCTCTATTTTAACAATGAGGAAAATGATTGCCTGAGAGATTAAGGAACATGCTCATCGTCATCACACAATGGAATAATTCAAAGTAGATCTCTGCTGACTCCAAGTTCAACACTCTTTCCACCACACATGCCATAAACAACAATTCTTTTTATTGCATTGGATTTTATTCCCTTAAGAAGGCAAAGGGACAAAACAGGAGAACTCAATTCCCTACTCAAAATGACAAAAAAATGACGAGGGAATAGGGAAAGATGGAAAAATATCTCTGCTAATTGTGAGAGAGCTGAATTGGCCATCAAATAAACCCTTCATTTCATCCCTCATAGCCACCTGATTCCCAGAATTCAGGATTTGTTGGGATTGGGGTGAAGATTACTTTAAAAGATGTCAGGATTACTTTTCTAATGACATCCTAATGTCATCTAAGTCAAACTCTCTAAAGTTCTCTCAGGTGTCAGGTAGGAATCTATCTGGTAGAAATATTTTTAAATACTCCTTGAGCCATTTTTAGTGTGATATTGGGTAAGAAACATTATTTAGTCAAGAGTGGGGAAGCAGGTAAGAGAAAGGTGAAAGGGACAGAGAACAAACATTTATCAGGCACCTATTATGTGGAGGACACTGAGTAAACACTTTACAAATATCTCATTTGATCCTCACAACCTCTCTGGGAGGTAAGGTGGTATTATTATATCCATTTTACAGATGAAGAAACTGAGGCCCACAGATATTAGGTCACTTGTCAGGATCACAGAGCTAGTCAGAGCCTGGAGCCAGATTTTAACTCAAATATTGCTGTTAACAAGTCCAGTGCTCTACCAACTGTATCATCCACCATAGAATTTCTGTGCATTTGAAATAAATCGGCAGAAGCCATAAAACTACAGGACGACTTTTGATAACTGAAATACCCCTGAGATAAAGAAGGGTCTGAAATTTTGAAGCAAAATAGAGGGAACCAAACCTGTGTTTGTACCCCTAAAAACCTACAAAAAGTATTTTTGATAGATATAATTTTAGATTTCATATGATTAGTATTTACATTTTCTCCCAGGACTCTTCCTATTTCATGTGGAATTTATACATGATTCAATTTTTAAAATGATTCAATAAAGATTACAGTCAACTTTTGAGGATCAAAAGTCAAAGAAGATTCCTTGGATGAGTTGGAACTTGGCGGCCTGAAAGCATGGACAAACTTGGATTAAAGTGGAGAGGAGTCATGTAAGCATTCCAGATGTGGAGGAACAGCAGATGAAAAAAGGGAAAAAGTTTAGTTTAGTAAAGAGGAAGGTAATCATCAGGGGGACAGTAGATATCTCACTGGTTTTGCAACTAAAAGACATGAGTTCATATTCTATCTCTGATATTTACTAGATTTGTGATGATTTGTGATCTTGGACAGGTCACTTAATCTCCTTGCCGAAGCTTCCTTGTCTGAAATGTAAGAGAGTTGAAATAGATGATCTTTGAAGTCCCTACCATTTGTAGATCTTATGATTTCTTATTAGGATTGTTAATGTAGAAGACATTCATGTTCAGTTCAAAGGCTAAATAAGATTATTTTTGAGGCCCCTTCCACATTTGTGGTTCTGTGATATTCTTGGAACAAATGAAAAAAGGAAGACTAGGGGAAAGGGGAGAAAGAAAGAGAGAGTCAAAGGATGACCATTTTTGAAGATTGTATTATCTTCTAAGTCATACCCACTCTTTCCCTCAGATGAGGCAGGGGAAGTAATTCAGGAATGGGACAGATCCCACTTCTCTCTATAGTTGAAGATAATGGGGTAAAGAAGTCCATGGCCAAGGAGCAATATGGAATCTGGTTCATTTCATTTTAGGCTCAATGAATGAAAAAAGTGACTAATAGCTCAACATTCGATGTTCCCTTTCCTATTTCCATATAATTTTATAAGAGGTTCTTATGCGAGTTTTTGTTTGGGAGAGAGACATAGAAAGGTAGAGACAGAGACATAGAGACAGACACAGAGACAGAGAGGAAGAGACAAGACAAAGAGAGAGGAGAGAGACAGAAATTTAGAGAGAAATAGAGACAGACAGACCAAGAGAGAAACACACACAAAGAAAAAACAGGGAAATAGAGACAGACAGACTGACAGAGAAAGACAGAGCAGAGAAGGAAGGAAGGAGGGATAGAGGAAGGGAAGGAAGGAAGGAAGGAGGGAAGGAAGGAAGGAAGGAAGGAAGGAAGGAAGGAAGGAAGGAAGGAAGGAAGGAAGGAAGGAAGGAAGGAAGGAAGGAAGGAAGGAAGGAAGGAAGGAAGGAAGGAAGGAAGGAAGAAAATAAAAGATAGAATATAACAGAAAAAGAAAGAACAACCTTGCTCTCCTTGTCTCCTGGCCTCCTTACTTTCCTCCCCCTTTCTGTTGCTAAGTAGATGGTAGGTTTATTTGCGGCTGTCAGTTCCCAGTAGAAAAATTCTGTTTTGGAGAGCCGCCTAGATGGAAATGGCTTCAGCACCGATTTCACGGAGAAAGTCTGCACGGTAATTAGTGTTCATGAGGGAGGAATTGAATTGCAAACTCCCAGAAAACTACACCCCAAAAGTTAGCTCTAGTCCAGAGGGCCACATCAAATCCAACTCCAGGACATGTGTCTCTATTGCTATATATAGATGCACACTCACAAACAAGCAGCTCTGCTGCTCTCATTTGTAATTCTCAGGCATTCTCCTCACAGGCAGCTTTCTCATGGGGTAATAGGAGACAGAAGCAGCTTTTTGGAGAAATGAAATCCATAGATAATCCCAAATTTAGTTTGAGCCAATACTTTTAATATATTAGTCTTATCCCATCATCGATGACTGGGCATATAGTAGGTGATTAATTAATGTGAAGGGAGGGAAAGGAAGGAAGGAAGGAAGGAAAAGAGAAAACAGATGGAAAGGAGGGAAAGGGAAGAGGAAAGGGAAGAAGGAAGGGAAAAAAGGGAAAGGAAGAAATAAGGAAGGGAAAAGGAGGAAGGAAGGAAGGGGAGTAGAGGAAAGCATTATGATCAGAGTCTTTTTGTATTTCTAAAAACCTTAGCATTTCACATCTCATGCCCTCTCTTTTCCAACATATGACTTCTGTACTATTCCTCTAGCATATGTTTCTTAAAGTCACTATATCTTTGCTTATGTGCTTTCCTTCACCTATAGTAACTTTAACCTCTTCTCCACTCATTTGAACCCTACTCATCCCTTAAGACTCAAGTCTTTTCTCCCCTATAAAGTTATTCCTGACTTCTCCAAACCTACAGCATTATCCCTTCTCTGACCTCCTAAGCATTTGTTGTCCAAAACACACCAGGAGCATTTGATTGAACCTACCCTAAACTGTTTGCTTATTTTTGAGTCTTTGGCCCCCTATATAAATTATGTTGGTGAGTACCCTACTTACAAGCAAATACTCTTCCTTCCTGCTTCATTCTAATACCCTGCTATAACTGATACAGTGTTAGGCACAGAAGGGGCTAGGGAGATTCGGGTTAAAGTGAATTAGATAAATCAGTGTCCTAGTGGCCTGTCAAATGCCAAGTGAAAATACTCAACTTAACCTTTTGCCATCTGTTTTTTTTTAAAAAGAGATATGCCTTGGGTCTTGAGCAGCATGGAGGAATAGAAGGAGAATTAGACCACATCTGGATTTGCCTTGTACAGCCTTTTCTAAGGTGGGCAGCTGGAGAGCTTATAGCCATGAAACCCACTTAGGGGCATCTTCTTCTTCCTAGAAACAGCAGATGATCTTAGAATCAGCTGCTGGGAAGCAGCTGGAGTCAGGATGGGAACACAGTTGGAACAGTCTGGGAGTACAGATGGAGTGGTCTGGGAAAAGATTTGGAGTGGTCTGGGAGCACAGCTGGAATGGTCTGGGAGCACACCTGGAGCCGTTCCAAGAACTTAAGACAGACTGGTCTGGAAAGCAGGATGGGCTCCACAGCTGGCTGTTCTCCTGAACTCCCTACCACACATCCATGGAGGATTTGTAGCTTTCTTTGAAGTTATCAGTTCTTTTCCCCCTTTTTTCTTGAATGGGGAAATTGTTGGTATTACAGTACAATATGAGGCTAATTATTTAAGAGCAATAAATGATGCTTTTAAGAGCAAAAACTGATGTTTTATGACAGGCAATAAGAATAGATGGGGTGCAGGTAGCTGTGGGCAGAATGAAGTTTCGGTGGCAGCTCCCCCTAAATTTCTCTAAATGGGTAAATCTATTAACACCAAAAACAGAACTCCCTTGATCTAAGGTCCTTTTTATAAAGGATATTCTGTGTTTCTTTCATAATCAGCTACTCCTACCACCAGTGGGGAAGCTGCTCTGGCCTTGGTTATCTCCCTGCCAACCCTTATCTATCTATGAGGCAAGATACAAGAAAGCAGGACAAAAAGTATCTAGCTCGATCCTATCCTTGGGTCAATCCCATCACACCATTGACATGTAGACCTTTTTCTCTCATTGTGCCCAGCATTTCTGTCTGGCATCCACTTCCGGCCCAGCCTTTGTCACTGACCCCTTTCTATGGATGCTGACCCCAGTTTATTTGAAATTCACTTCCTTTTCATCTCCTCTAGTTCTGTCTGATTCCTCAAAGGATGATCTCAGCCTATTTATAGGGATTCTGCTTCCTGCCTATTGCCTCCCAACTACATGATACTTATGCTCCCCTCATCAGAGCAGCTGCTCCCTCAGATGTGACCCACTGCCCATATGGCACCCCACGATCAGCATAGCACAGGGAGCAGAACATTAGATATGAAGTCAGAAGAGCTGGGCCTGAATCTGAGCTCTGATGCTTACAACCTATAGGATTCTAGCTATATTCCTTCACTGCTGGAATTTCCTTTATTTCATCTGAATAAGGAAGGGTTTAGATGAGATGCTCTCTAAAGTCTCTATGATTTTGTAGGAGTTCAGAGAAAGAAGAGATATATTGGCCTGGAATAGTCAAGGGAAACTCCATAGAGAAGGGGACCCTGAAAGATGAGGAGGTTGAGAGGAAGGGTGATGATGTTCCTCCAGCTGGAGGAACACAAATGCTAATCAGAAACAGGAATGCACATTGTGTGGAGGGGAAACAGTGAAGAAAATAGCCTAGATGGGACAGAGGATGTATTTGGGGGAAGAGAAAAAAAGGCAAGTTAGAAAAGTAAAATTCATAGAGTAGAGTGGGGATAGTTCACCACATACACAACTGGGAGGGGCAGAAACCATATCATGGATAGTATTAGAACTCTAACTCTGTATTTCCTTGTCAGTTCCCCTACACTCTAGAAACCATGAGCCCAGAGAAGTTCTGGTCTGGTGGTGATATGTGCTCAGTAATCCCTGCTTATTTCCTGATGGAGACTTCTGTGAGATCTATGAGTTTGAGGAGAGAAGATGGGGAATAAAGCTGGGGAAGATTAAAAAAAATGTGTTTTAACCTCCAAAGGGGAAAAGGGGTCCAGAAGTCTGTATCTTCTGGATTCCAAGCCCAATTTTTCTTTTCTTTTCTTGTGGCACCTAGAGTACAATGCTAGGCACAGGCAATATTCTTTAATACCAAGTGCTGAGGAATGGGGTGAGATTAAAAAGGATGGGATGGGATGGAAAGGGATGAATTGCTTCTCTTTCTTTATTTGTAAAATGGATTAGACAGAAAGGGCACATACACACAAATGAAACCTCTGTAGCTGTGGAAAACATAAACCTTCAAAAATGTCCTACTGGTACAACTCTATACCCCCTAAAGTCCTGATCCTGATTTCTGGTAGGGACATCAATGTTTGGTTATCTTCAGGCAAGTTAATACTATCCTAATACTATCCACCTAGGTCAGGGATTGATTTAGACAACCTTCCTTATGAGAATTCTGACAATTCTTCTGTATGAGAAATTAAGAATTCAAATACTTTCTGTCACCATTAGTTTTCAGTTTAAACAGCCTTTCAGGAATAGTCCAAATATGGGAAGAAAGATAACCTGGGATATTGTGGTCAGCAAATTACCCCCTTCCAGCCTCAAGGAGAGATTTCAGTTTTAGCCTCCCTAATTTTAAATGCATGCACCTTAGTATTGTCTCACCTTTTAATCTTTCAGTCTTATCTCTTCTTTTTAAAATTCCTTTCTAAATAAAGTGGCACCCTCAAAGCTAAGAACAACTGGATTCAAATCCCATTTCTGATATTTGTAACCCTTGATCAGTATCTGCTTAATTCCTTGGGGCTATCACTGGCATGGAAGGCCCAGACCTGCTTTGTTTGGGGCAGTTTCCTCACCAGGAATTCCTCTACATAAATGAACTCAGAGGCCTAATATTTATTCCTCATTTTTATCAGTTAGGAAAATAGGTTCCCCAAACCCAGCAAAAATGTTAAGCAAAATTAATAGCTGGGTCCCAACCAGTCAGGTCCAAACTCTGCCACTTATTCTCTGTGTGACCTTCAGTAGGTTATTTAATCAGTCTGTTCCTCAGTTTACTTGTGTGCAAAATGAGAAAGGTGAAATAAATAAGCTCTAGGGTATTTACATCTCTAAATCTATAAACCTTATTGTTCAGTTGTTTCAGTAGAGACTGACTCTCCATGACCCTATTTGGAGTTTTCTTGGCAGAAATACTGGAGTTTGCCATTTCTTTCTCCAGCTCATTTTACAGATGAGGACATTGAGGTTAACAGGGTGAAGAGACCTGCTAAAGATCACACATCTAGTTAGTGTCTGAGGCTGGATTTGAACTCAGAGATTCCTGACTCTAGTCTCTGTGCTCTATCAGTTCCAACTGCCCAAACTATAAACTAACAACTTTTTTTTTTCATTTCCAACAGACTGTTTGGGTTATTCAATGTACCTTAAAAAAGAGCTATTCATCCTTGTTATAGAAAGGCAGCTAGGTTGCAGGTTCTGTCTATCTCTAAATTGACCACATCTCTTCAACCCACTCTTCTCCTTTTCTCCCTCCCACCTTGTTTCATCAGCCTTGGCTTAGACCGGAACACTGGAGGTGTCATTTTTGCAGACTATATTCACTGACTCCTTTCTTCTTTTAGGGTCCTCCCTTTAAGTCAGTGATGAATTACTGATGACCTAACTGTGGCTCTGGTCCATACCTGCAAGTTCAGCCAGCTGGCTGAAAGATAAAAACCCAAATACCCACCTAGTAAACCCCCTCAGAAAAACAAAACAAAATGAGCAGAGGCATATGTGGTATCAGTACCACCCACCTGTGAAGCAAGAGTTAACCATTCAAGGGCATTACCTCTCATTCTCTGAAACAGATCTGAGGCTCAATATTGCTAAGGGCTCAGGATTTAACCTATACTATTGATGTTGGGTTAAGCTCAAAGGCTAGATGTGAGAGTTCTTAAAAAACTGAGTTCATTACTCAGTAAAGCACTCTAGTTTCAGCCTGCAGCATCCTTTGTCTCAACAATGTTTTGTTTTTTTCAAAACGCATACACACAGACTCATAAAGACACACGCATTTCCCAAAAACTGATAATTACTGTAAGAAACTCCTCATGTCCCTCCTTCTACAATGACCCATCTTAGGTTAGAAGAGTGAAATAACATGATTAGAATCCCTTTTTTTCTTCTTTTTAACACTAATATTTAAAGGATCTGTACCTTTTGTCAGCATGAGAATATCCCATGCCAAGTGATCACAATCTATGACGCAGTAGATCAGTCCTAAGGACCTTAAAGGAATTGCAGAGGCGTGTGGGTCACCCAGGGTCACCCTGCTCAGGAGTGTCTGACTCCAAACCCAGCTCTCTGCCTCTGATTATATTTTAAGTGAATTTAATGGTATTGTAAAGGAGAAAGACTGAGGTGTGAAGTAAGGATAGAATGAATTTACTATCCCCAGGACACAGGGAGACAGACTGAGAGTTAAGAGCCTGGGGTTTGGGTTCTATTTTAGTCACTGCTATAGATAGGGTGAAATGAGAGTGTTGGACAAAACAGTCTCTAACCTTTACAGCTTGGAGGTTCTACAATAGCAAGCACTTGTTATGAGTATAACAATTAATAATAGTTAACATTAATATAGCACTTTAAGGGAAGTAGAATGAGAAGGCAGGGTCTCAAGGAATTCATTAGATTTAGACATAGAACAGATCTTGGAAGCTTTCAAGTCCCACTGCCTTAGTTTATAAAATAGGAAAATGAGATACGGAGAAGGTAACATAGCTAGTAAAGTCTTAAACAGGATTCCAACCCAGATGTTTTTCATCCCAAGTCCAGGGCTTTCTCTATTATGAAGGGACAAGATTCACATAAGGAGAAAAAGAATTAAATAAGCCAGAATATTATCAGGGGGCTAAACTACATGGTTCATAGACAGCTAGGTAGTACAGTGGATAAAAAACATGGGCCTTAAGTCAGAAAGATTTCAAGAGGAGTTCAAATCTGGTCTCATATATTTCCTAACTGTGTGACCCTGGGTAAGTCATTTAAACCTGTTGGGGCCAGTTTCTTCACGCTTAAATGAGCTGGAGGCAGAAATGGCAAATCACTCCAATATCTTTGCCAGGAAAACCCCAAATGGGTTCGTGAAGAATCAGAAACAGGTAGAAATCATAGTTTAGTAGGTGAGAGAAGAGAGATAGATTAGTTGGGGAAAGCTTCATGGAGGAGAAGGTATTTAAGCTAGGCAGAAAAGAGAATTAAGGACATTCTAGCTTGAAAAAATTTTGAATAAAGACACAGAACCAGAAATAAACACATTTGTTTGAGAAACTGGGCTGATTGAAGTGTGTTGGAAAGTCTTAGGCAAAGATTCCTAAATTCTATCTGCCTTTGTCTCCTGCCTTTCTTGGGCAATCACACCACTCCTCTTTTACCGCAGTTTTCTCTCCTGAAAGAAGGGAATAGTAGTGGCCGCTCCCTCCCTCCCTTACAAGGACATAGAGAGGTTAGATGAGATCATGTTTGGAAAGTCTGCCTGTCCCTCCAGAGAGAGCAGCTCTATCAATAGGAGAAGGCAGAATTACCGTTTCTTTCTAAGACTTGAGGAACAGTGAAAGACTTCTTTCACTTCTTGTCTTTGATGCTGCCCTACCAGAAAAAATGTTCCTTTTGGGGGGAGGTGGGGAAAGACCTTCCCTCCTTATGTGAACCAGCTCTTAGTCATTCTGTTGAGAAGCAAGGAGGATTTAGTTTAAATCAACAAGTGCTTTTTGAGACTTCTCCCTCCCTGGACTTGTGCAAGGTGCTATGGGAGATTTGGAAGAAGACAATTCCTGCCCTCTTAAAGGTCATAATTTGATAAGAGAGGCAATTAGGTAGTATTCATTCAATTCATTCACTAAGCATTTATTAAGTTCCTGCAATGTACTAGGTACTGTGTAAGATGTTGGTAAGGTCATGTGGTGGGAAGTGCATTGGATTGGGATTGAGGAGAATCTAACCTAACTGTGTGACTCTAAGCAAGCTATTTCATCTCTTTCACCCTCCATTTCCTTATCTGTAAAAAGGGGGATAATGATTACAACTACCAATTAGGGTTGTTATGAGGATCAAGTTAGATCATGGATATAAAGCATTTCACAATCCTCAAAGTGCTATTTAAATACATGCTAGCTAATTTTTATTATTATTGTATGACTCAATTGGAGAATAATACAGGTCAGATTGCCCCAAGGGTTATATATTCCAACTCTAAAAAGTATTTTAAGAGGTCAGAGAAGTACTAGAGAGTCCTTCAGGAAGGCATGATGCTAATGAGCCAAGTCCTGAAGGAAAAAAAGGTGTAGGAAGGGACATTACAGGAAGGGAAACAGTTAAGAACAAAGAATCAAAAAATATATATATTTTAAGACAAGAAGTAGTGAGTATAAAATATTTTACTCCATCTATGCCTAGACATGGAGATCACAAGATTGGATGCACATCCCTCTGTCTCTGAAAGCTTAGAAATATATCTGTCTCAATCTAGAAGGTTCAATGAACCCATTTCATCAAAATGTATTGGATAGGTAGAGTTCTATTTCAGAAAATCTAACAAAAAAGATTCAAACTCGCTAACCAAGTGAGTTTAAGGAGGAGGATGTTTCAAAAAAATTATCCAATTTTAGAAGCAAAACCAGCATTTCTTTAATAGCAAGATCTCATTTTTTTGTATCAAAGTAATACCACAGCTCAGGTTCCCAACCACTGCCCAAGACATTCATATCTTGAAAGGGATCCTTCTGAGGGGGTCTGCACCTACAGCCCAGAAAGTCAGAAGGAACCACATATCAAATGAAAATTCTAGACAAGCATTCCGTATTCCATATCTCTGAAAGAAAGGAACCCAATAAAAGGAAGGCAGAGTAAAGAAGAAGGAAATGTATTGATTGAGAACATCTTTCTAAAGACTACTAACAAGTGAATTACCTTTATCTACATAAATGAACTTACAGAAATCACATAATTTTGTTAATTCTCAGTTTCCTTATAGGAAACTAAGGAAGAAACATAGGAAACATAGGAAGTTAGTCTACATAATCTCTAAGATGCTTTCAAGCTCTCAGTCTATGATCCTGTGACAGAGGAAGGGCTATGTTTAAAAGACCAAATTGGGAAATAATCTCTTTCCTTCATTTTAATTAATTGTGCCTCAGCTTTTATGTTTATGAAATGGGTATATTAAATCTCTACCTTGTCTCTCTCCTTTGGGAGTCCAATTAAATAAATGAAATGAAAGCCTAAAATCAACAAAATGGGTGATGATGGTTTTTCTGTAATAAAATGGGAATAGCCGACACAGAGAATAGAGGAAGCTCTTCACATGGCCCAGGGACTAAAGTTAGGACCTAATGCCAGAGTCCCAGAATGGCTGTATCCCTGAGGCAAACGTGAACAACTAGAGTATGTTTGACTTCTCCATTGGGTAGGGCTATTTAAAAATCCGACATTTTTCCCGTGCCAGTCCCCATGTCCCTTAGCTGCTCGTGTCTGTGCTGCCTAGAGATAGAGGATCATTTTGCCAAGAGAAGGGAGAGACCCATCAATATGTCATGTCCACTTTTTGTCCTTTTTTACGGCATTGTAAAGGCTGAGTCGCTAACACCAGACGTGTAATTCTCAGCATTTAAGATGTAAGTGAGGGCCCGCTTGCAAGGAGAGACATCTTTTAAAAAGGTCCAGCTCTCTCCATTTTTAACCCTTCAGATGCCAATAGAATTCTTTCTGATCCAGAAGATATTGAAGGTGATACAATGATGATTGTAGATTAGCAAGTACTTATTAAATACAGAAATGTGCCCAGCTATGTGATAAGCACAGGAAAGGACCTAGACCCTCTTCTTCAAGACTCACAAAAATAAAACAATTAAAGAAGTTGACCTGATATAGTGGAAAGAGCACTGGATCCAAAGTCAGAAGACTAGATTCAAATATAGGCTCTTCCACTTATTAGTCTTGTGAATTAGAACAACTCATTTCATCTCTCTGAGCCTAGGGTTTTGAAATCTGTCAAATAAGAAGGTTGTATTCAAGATCTCTTAGGTACCTTGTAGCTCTAAATTCTATGTTAGAGAATAATTAGTGTTTAACAAGGTATTGTTGAGTTTGTGTAGAGAAAATGGAGCTTATTTCACAATACTTTCTATGTATATCACTATTTCCCACACATAACCTCATTCCTATGAAATGAGAAGGCTGAACTACTCTTTGGATCCTAGGATTTAGTGGTAGAATGTACTTTAGCACAGCACTTGAATTCAGGAAAGAGTTGGGTTGAAATCCCATTTCTAACACTCGCTGACTCTCTGCGCATGGACAGATAGCATCTTCTCCGAATCCCAGTTTTCTTTCTATAAAATGGACATCGTTGTTGTTCAGTCATTTTTTAGTTTGGCCCCACTCTTTATGACACAATTTGGGATTTTCTTGGCAGAGATACAAAGGAATCTCCAACTCATTTTATAGATGAGGAAACTGAGGAAAAGAGTTAAAAGACTTGCCCTAGTAAATGTCTGAGACTATATTTAAACTCAGAACAGAATTCTGTGTAGCTGCCAAATGGATAAAGCAACAATAACAATAACAATCATTTTAGTACATACTTTCACAAAACTGTTCTGAGGTTCAAATATATACATACAAGTATGTGTGTGTGTATATATACACTAATATAGTGTATATGTTTATATATATGTATATGTAAATGTATATACTCCCAAACACACATATATATCCATATATGTCTCAAACATCGATATGTGTGTGTGCATATATATCTATGTAGGAAGAACTTTGTAAATCTTAAAGCATTTTTAGATGGCTGATATTATAGTAAAGTCCACCTTTCTCATTTTCTAGAGGAGAAAATTGGATCCCCAAAAAGCGAAATGACTCGCTCAACATCACACAAATAGGAAGTGGATGAACTGGCATATGGAAGAATGTCTTTTGTCTCCAAATGCGTTGCTCGTTTCTCTATACTATGCTCTCTCCTTACTTAACGGCTCAGGTCCCTCCAGCCCTGGCAATCTATGATTCTTTACCCTTCATATAACCTCTGATAAGCTCATCCCCACTGAATAGGTAGGAACTGAATGTGTTCCCTCTTGGAGGGTGTGATGACAGATATGGGTTCAATGACCAGTGAAGCTCAGAAAGTAGTGAAAGGAAAAAACCTTGGGCCAAGGGCAAGGTCTCCTGGATGCATTCCAAAAACAAGCTGATGCCCTTAAAAGTTGAACTGATCTGCAAGGTCTATGGGCCAGAGCAGGATGTTTTCTATAGGGCTATTTGGATTTTAGAAGAGGAGCCTGGAGAGGTGAATGCTTAATTGGAATGAGCCCCCAGTGGTAGAACTGTGGCAGGTCAGTTATGTGGGGCAGTGGAAGGAGAATTGAATTTGGAGTTAGGAGACCTGGGACTGAAATGTTAATGAACTCTATGTCCATGAATAAATCACTTTATTACTTTGAGCCTCAGTTTACTCATCTATAAAAAGTGAAGATGAATAATACCTATACATCAGAAGGTTATGTTGAGAAAAATTGCTTTGAAATGTGAGCTATTGCTACTTTTTGTATGGAGAAGAATTTCTCTGCTCATGTATAAACCTGGCTCTGCTTCAGGTTAATTTGCTCCCTTCTCACCAGGCCTCCTGTTTTCCTCCATTCCCAATTCTGCCCCCACCCACCCCTTTGGATCCTTCATAAAGGAAGATGGATGACTCTGTTTGATACAGGAGCCCTCAAGGGCTTCCTCAGTACTCATACTTATCATCATGTCCTCCCCACCCATCTCAAGCTCACTACCTAGTCAGTACGTCTGACTATTTCCCTTTATAGGGTATTGGTACCAAAGCACTTTGTAAATTTAAAATATAATGTTTTTATTATTGTCATTATTATATGACCTCTCCACTGCCTAGTGGGTCAGAGAAAAGCTGGAACTTAGCTAAGAATGTCTTTCATTGGTGTAATGATGGGCAAACTACTTAAGCCTTGGGCAAATAGATACCAGCTCTGAGACTCAGTTTTCTCATCTGTAAGGTGGGGATGATAATACTCATCCCACCTACCTCACAGGATTGTTTTGAAGAAAAGGCTTTGTAAACCTTAAAATGCTATAGAAATGTGAGTGGTTATTATTCTGTCATCTGTCAAATGGTATAATAACACCTGTCCTCCCTCCTTCGAATGTGAATCTTCTCTGATAAGTATTTTTAAGTTCTATTCAAGTGTAAGGTGTTATTAACCTTTCCTTTGGCAAGCCTGAGGAAGGCCCAATTCTCCAGAGCTCTTTTCACAACCATATCTTAACACTTAACAAAATCTCTTTGCATTCCCAAAAAGTTTTATAACTTATTGGTTATATTTTTTCAACTGGAGAGGGGAGGGCTTTGTGGGATAGTGGGAAAAACACCAGCCCTTATTTCCCACTATCTGGATTCAAGTCCCAGCTCTGCCACTTACTACTCGTGTGACATTGGGTATACTTATTCTTTCTGAGCTATAGATGCTCCTCCGTAAATAGACAGGGCTAAACTCAGTGACCTCCAACATCCTTTCCAAATCTAAATCAATGTGCTGTATTTTCAAAAGTCAGTCCTTATGCAGAAGGTCAGGTTGGGCCACTCTTGGCGCTACAAGTGCTGGCAATGTTTACTGCCTGGCTTGCAATTTGGATGTTGTTACTCATGATACCATATGGCATTTCTTTGTGGCCTTCAAGGATCTTCCCAGATCCCCAATCCTCTCATCAAAAGATATCAGAACTAGGAGGGATGCAAAAAAATGATCTCTTGAAGCCCTCCCCATTTCAGAGATGAGATGATTGCGATCCAGAGACACAAAGTAATTCCTTTAGCTACTCAGGGAATAAATAGCAGAATGCAGATGTGGACAAAGGTCCCAAAATCATAGATTTAGAACTGAGTCTGATCTCTTCAAATGAGGAGGCCAAGGGCCAGAATAGATCAGTGTAGATCACACGATAATTAAGGATCTGAGCCTAGTCTCCAAGTCTAAGATCCTAACCATTATACCATGAACCAGGAAGAAGCATTTGTTAAGTAAGAAAGCAAGTTCAAAGGCCCCATTCCCTGCCCTCTTATGAGATTCTCATCTAAGCCAGACCATAGTAGAATGAAGAGGATTTATCTGATCAAATATTATGCAGTACTGGTATGATAAGTAAACTCACACCTTAAGCAAACATGAACAATCCAAGGCAGGCTATGTCAGAGTCAAGTACATCATGCATGGGCGCTATGAGATTTCACAAAAAGGAGAAGTCAATGAGAACTGAAGATATCTGGAGCAGCTTCCTGGAGGAGGTGGAGATTGAGCAAGCCCTAAAGTATAGTGGGACCTGAATGGGCAAAGAGGAAAGAAAAGATGTGTTAAAGCAGGACATAGTTTGGTCATTATGGAAATATAGTGGTTCTGGAGGTAAAGGAAGATGATTTGAATTCCCCTCCCACACTTTTGGGTCATATCCTTTCATTTCTATTGGCTTCAGTTCCCACATTTTTAAAATGATGGATTTGGACCAGATGACCACCAAGATCCTGTCCAACTCTAATTCTGTGATCCTATGAATACTAGCTTAGAATTAACAGCAGTTAATTTTTAGGTATTTATTTTTTCTAGCACAGACAGAAAGATACACATTATATCCCAGGAATGGGAAGTCACTTTTTCTGCTTCATCAAGCTAGGAAAGGCTTTCTGGAGGAATCTCAAAGACCATTTGAATACTGGTAGGGTGTTGGCTTGGAAACCTGGGGCTCAGAGAGGGAAGGTTATTTGGAGCACAGAGGGTGGAATCCTTTGTCTGGAAGGAAAAGAAGAGAAGCTGTCATTTGAGCAGGAGGAGCCAAGAAAGAGATAGGAAGGATTTTGGATCCTCAATGCAGTGGGACAATTGAATAGCAATGTAAAGAACCTACTCATAGGGAGATGGGATAGGTCATGGTCAAAGTGACAGATGGAGAATATAACTCTGGCAACTATAATGGGGGCAGGAGGCAGGGAGTCCAAAGAGGAGAAGGTTGTGATCATCCGGGAAGAAGATGGCTGGAACTTAATTAGGATTGTGCCAGAGAGGGGGAGGATGAGTCCCAGAGACCATAAAGGATAAAACAGAAGAACTTGAACCAAGAACTAGAGGGGTGGAAAGAAGAATATTGCAGACATTAAGACAATGCGAAGGTCTTTTTCATAGTAGCTTTATCCACAAGTTTTCACATATTTTTCAAGTGTTTTAATAGCATTTAATAGTAACCTGCTGTGTGTAAGTTTCCCTAGAGACTACGGGATACTTGTACCTGATAAGCAATTTCAGTCTGGATGGGGATAGAGATTCACACACAACCAGGAATCACAGAGGACAATTAAGTTTCCCCATGAGTGGTGCAGACAATAAAAGCTGTAGCATTTCCAAGAAGAGAGAGAGAGGGTACAGTGTGGGCTAGAGTAGTGAAGCCTTCCTAGAGCATAGACCTTAAAGGATGGGTAGGATCAGGACAGATGGAGAGGAGGGAAGGAGGAGGGCATTTCAGGCCAGGAACAGTGTGAGCAAAGACACAAGCTGACAGCTCTCTTCACCATACCTAGTGTGAGTAGGGAAGAAACATTGGCTCCAGGATATCTGGGGAGAGTGACCTCTGTAGGCCTATATTTTGGAGGACGGAGCTCAGGGTGGATGGGAAGATTAACTTGGCTTCTATTTATGATGAGTTCACTCCAGCAGGGTGACTTCTCCTTAATCAATTTCCTTTGGACCTTTCCAAAAGCCATAATCTATGACTTGTTCTTTTCTTTTTCTTCTCCCCAAAGGGAGTGATAGTTTCTTTACTGTCCACTTGTCTAAAGCAGAAGCTGGTTTGGGATATCTTGGAGTTTATCTAAAAATTGAAAATTAATCTAGAATGGATTGAATACCTGTTTCTACTATGCCACTCCATTTCTTCTTCCTCCCCAAATCTTTAGTCTCCACATCAGCCCATAAACGTATGCGGTGGGTGCTTTCCTCCAATCACTTGCTCATTTTATTCTGTTATTGGGAACCCTCGCATCTTCCTCTTAGACCTCCCAGAATATAAATAAAGCCTTAGACAGGAAAGTTGAAAATAGTATTAGGATTATTTTTCAACAAAGCAAAGGTGACTGTAGAGCTTGGGAGTTTTGTTTATTTGTTTATTTTTTGGTCTGAAACTGATTTCATCAGTAAAATTGTCTCTAACAGAGCAAATCAATAACCCAGGCTTTTGATCCCTATAGAATTAGTTGCCTAAGGCACCAAGAAGTTGAGTCACTTGATATGTTGTTATTTTGGGTGGTAATGGTCCTTTATACACATTCCTGGAGAAGGCCAGAGATGAGGTCAAGTCTTCCCGACTCCAAAGCTACCCTTCTAAGTCACTACATCATTTTGTGTCCATTAGGCAAATGTTGAAATTCCCTGGCCAGGGTAGTGGGGAGTGGTGCTTTATTAGTCTAGAAGGAGGATGCAGCAGATGGTAGAAAGGACAGACAGAAAGGCCAGGACTGGTCTAAAACAGGTTTGGGACAACCGTTAGTTCACTCTACATTTGGCCAAAGTGAATCACTTCCCATTCTCCTTCCTTCTATAACACTACTGCAAGGTTCTGTAGAAATAATGATTAACTCTGGAGTCAGTGAACCAGGGGTTCAAATCCTCAGTCTACTATTTATTGCCTGTGTTACCTTGTTGTGCAAGTAAATGAACCTTTCTGGACCTCAATTTTCTCATCTAAGGAGTGAGTTGGACTAGATGAATCTGACAGGTCTTTCCTTCTCAAAATCTAAATGTAATGGTTTTCTCCAATTCCCTGAGTTATAATGATTTTCTCCCGTTAGATGATAGAATTTTGTTATACACTTCACAAATGCAAAGTATGTCATATTATAGTTGTCTGTGTTGATATCTTATTTCCCTACTAAACTATAAGCTCTATGAAAGCAGAGATTGCCTTATTCATCTTAATATCCCTAGCTCATAGTACTATGCTATGCATATGGAAGGTTCTAAAGAAATACCTGTGGTACTATTATTTTTTAAATTTGCTTTTTTTACATTTTGTATATGTGTGCATATATGTCTTATCATCTATAAGCTCCATATGGACAGGAATCACATCTTATTTTTTGGTATCCTCTCTCCCAACCCCTTCCTCTACACACAGTACCTAGCATAGGACCATATATTTAGTAGGTGTTCAGTAAGTTTTCCTAAATTGAGTAAACTAGTATAGGATTAAAAATAATTTGAATATCATCATTATTCAAGCTGAGATGAGCTCACAGAATGGGTCATCCCCAGTAAAGCAATTCATTGCTGGCTCAGGAAGCAATGTGACAAAGAGAAGAGGGTATAGGTCTTAGAGTTAGCTTTCAAACCTTACCTCAGATGCCACTAGCTGGTTGACAATGGGCAAATCACTTAATCTCCCTAAGCATCAACTTCATCATCTGGAAAATGGAGTTGATAATGACTGAGCCTGTAGGATTCTATTATTATGAGATTCAAAAAAGGTACTGCATGTACTGTGCTTTGGAAACTACTAAGGATTACATAAATGCCACTTATTATTGTATTCATGTTTGCTGGCTTATACCCAGCAGCAGTAAGCTGTGATCTCCTTCTGTGGAAAGAGAGGTATAACTCAAGCAGACAAAAATCTTTCCCCACCCATCTAGAACAATTAAGGCAATATCTGGGTCCACCGTGGAACTCCAAGTATGTTTCCTCTTCCTGCTTGAATTCTTCCCTCTTCTTCAGCCATATCAATGTTCTCACTGCCCCATAAACTAATGTAATAGCTGTTTTTCTTTAGTCCCTTCCTCATTATATTCCATTATTGGGGATAGCTTTGATATAATGTTGCTAGAAGATAGGGAAATAGATGAGATTATAGAATTTTGGAAGGGGCTCACTATAGCATGTGGTACTGACTCTAAGGACAATGTGAAAACAGAAGGAGAGAGCCATTGGAGAAGGCTTCCTGGCGAGGTGGGAGTAGAGCTGAATCTTGTAAAAGGAATCAGATTTGAATAGTTGGACAAGACAGGGGGAATTTCAAGGGAAATAGAAAGAAACAAGACCAGCATAAATAGAGCCACAGGTATCGGAGTAAAGAGCACTCATATTGAAGACAATGAGTAAAATGGCCTGACTAGAATAGAGGCTGTATATTGGATTCCAGTGGGAAGTTATGTTAAATTGATAAGGTATGGCCAGCTCAAGGAAATGCTTGAAAATCAGGCAGAAGAGTTTGGACTTGGTGTGGTAGGAAATAAGGTGACAATATAGGTTTTTGAGCTGTGAAACAGGTATTTGAGGGAAGATTACTTTGACAGCAATGGAATGGACTGAATAAGAGACTAAAAGCAAGAAAATGACCCAGGAAATCACTGCAATAATATAGGCTTGAAAAGACTTAGAAGAGGGTCCTAAGAATGGAGAGGGAGGGGCAAGATTTCCAGTTAGGAAGAATGGGAACTTTCCTGGCAGAAATAGGGATGTTGAGAAGAGGCCACCATTTTGGGTATGAACACTTTAAATTTATGATAGTTTGCTATTCAAGTAGTAAGTTAAGTTTATAAATATAGGCATAGTAAAGGCAAGATATTAGGATTGTAATAAAAGTTATTGACCAAAAACAGGTAGTTGAAAAGAATGGATGGACTCTCTAGACAAGAGGGATCTAGGACGAAGAAGCAAGAACTAGCAAAGGAAATAGAGAAGAAATGGTAAAAAAAATGAGAACTGAAATGTGTTGATGCTACAATATCACATAAGTCAGAGAATGAGTAGCTGACAATATAATATACTTCAGAAAACTCAAGGAATAGGAGGAACATGGAATGTCTAAGTTGGTCACAATGATGTCATGATGTCATCTCCATTCTCTAGTGTTTTGGGGCCTTTTCCTCACTGCTCCCTAACTTGTACTTCTATTCCTATAATCTCCTTGTACTCAACTAATTGGCAATCACACCAAAGGAATGAAGTTCTAAAAGTGAAATGACATGAAATATGTCTAATGGAGATTATCATCTCAAGGAGTTCTTCCTCATACCCATAACATCACACTAAAGGTTTCTACTTCTTGTCTCCCTAAAGCAGAACTAGAACAGATGGATAGAGATTACCAGAAAGACGATTTTAGGTCAATGTGAGAAAAACATTAGTGATATTATTAGTGATCTAATGCTATTTTGTGGAATATAAATTTCCATTTACTGAAATTATTTAAATTCAAATGGGATGACAAGGTAACAAGTATAATATAGACTCTTAAGATTCTATAACTCTTAGAGACCCTTCTGTTTCACCACTATATAAGGCCTATCCACTTATTTCCCCCTTTCCCTTTGCTAACCCACTCCCTTGTTGCCAGTTTATTCCCTCCCCAAACTTCTTTCTCCAAGGCCAACTGAGTCTAACCACCCCTCCTGAGGCTCTTTTCAATTTGAAAAACCTGATGTTTTATTAAAAACCCAGATCTTCCCTCTGTAGAACTGCCTTCCTTTGGTTAATTCTGTAATTCAATTAACAGAAGGTGGGCCATTGGGGAGGTGAGTATGTGTGTTAAGGAGGAGGGGTAGAGAGACTTGAGGATATGAGTCCCTTCTTCTGAGCTGATTTCGCCATAGGCTTTTTCACTGCATTTCTTAAAAAATTGTACTTCCCTCACTTCATGACAAGAGCTTTTATTCTTAAAACACAGAGACTTTGTCAATTACTAAAATCTCCATGAAATTAATTTTACTGCATTGTTTTCCCCTTCTCTGGCAACAAACCACACACACACACACACTCCTATGATTGTATTCTCTCTCACACTTTCTCACAAATCAGTAGCAGCATCCCATTTCATCTGCTAAATAAACAATACCAATCTTGGTAATCCCTATCCTGGACCACAGTCCGGTTATGATCTCTAAAATCCCTTCCAGCTCTGGAGTTATCTAGAATAATAGCTGATTTGTATGTTATTTCTTTGCAAAGTACTTTGCAACATTTGATACTTTTTACAACCTCTCTGATCACTATACTCATTTTTCAGAGGAAAAAGAAATTTCGACTCAGAAAACTTTAAATGACTTGTGGTCACATAGTTAAGGAGTGTTAGGGACTGGATTCAAATCTACATCTTTCATTAACACCAAATCATGTGCTCCTGTCACTTTCTCCAATTTAAAAACTGGAAAATATTATACAAACTTAAGGATTGTTAATAAGGTCTTTCTTTACCATATCTTCCCTGAGTCTGTTTCTTCATGTCTTACATGGGATAGCTGGACCAAGTGACTTCTAAATTCTATCTAAGTGCTAAGTTGTGGAAAGCCTATAGAAGGAAAGATATTTAATATTCACATATGTGGAGAGGTAATAATATGACATGTAAGGGGAAAAGTTTAGCAGTGGAAGACATGGAACTGAAAATCAGGCAAGAGAAAAGGGATGGTCAAATCTATGTGAGTCTTCCATATAGAAGTGATAATTGGAGCCATGAGAGTGAATCTAAGTGTAGAAATTAGAAAAGATTTGACAGAATCTTTGGAGAGATTCCTACAGTTAACAGGAAGAGAAAGAGAAAACAATGAAAGATAACTAGAGGGTACAGTCAGGCAGTAGGAGGAGTACTGGGAAACTGTAATGTCATAGTAAACAAAGAAAGAGCTTTCCTTTTTGCAAGAATAATAATAGTTAATATTTATATAATGCTTTTTAAGGTTTGCACAATGCTTTACAGGTATATTACCATCCGGTCCTCCTAACAATACCTGCAGGGTATTTTTACAAATAAGGAAAAAGAGGCATACACAGAAGTTAAAGTGACTTACCTAGCATCACAGTGAATAAAGTGAATTTCTAGAAGTCAGGAAGATGAGTTCAAATCCAACTTTGGAGCTAACAAATTTCCAAAGTTGGATTTGAACTCATCTTCCTGACTTCTAGAAATTGATTTTATTTACTGTACTACTAATTGCCTCTAGCAGTTACTATATCTGCAATCTTCCCTCATACTGTGTTAGAAAGTATATCAAATCTTGGGTCTAAGGAATTTGGTTCAAATCTCATATTTTTGACCTACAGGGTGACCTTGGGCAACCTCTTTAGGTCTCAGTTTGCTAATTCATAAAATGGGAGATTTGGACTATCTAGCCTTTCAGACCCCACACCCCCAGCTCTAAATCTATAATCCTTTGAAAATTCCTTCCTTCCCCTCTGTATTTAATCCTAGTTCTTAATCCCATCCTATTCCTCTGATTTCCTTTTTTGTCACTCCTATATCCTTCTTTAAACATTATTTTTTCCTGGTGCCTCTTCTATCTACCATGACATTCTCTGGCATGTGACAGCAGGTTATAGGGCAAGTGGCTGGGACATTTTTGAAGGAAATTTGGATCACAAAAAAAGTGTGGCACTTGAAAATGAAATGCTGGTCTGTCATTTTCCATCACTCAAGCCTTGTCAAAGATCCTCATTCTGGTGTAAAGAGAGCAGGTGTATAGCTCTCCTGAATTAGGTGTGGAGGCAGTGTTTGTGCCCATGGAGGAGCCATAGGGTTATTGACTTTTCCAAAGGTCACTTGAGCACATGAGCTATGAGACATCCCCCTGAAACAAGAATCACTGAAAACTGATATTCCTAAAGAAACTTCCCCAATAACAGGTCACCACTATGCTGGCATTGTCTGAATTAGCTTCACATGTTACTCTCTGCCTTTCCAAATTTTGTCAAGACCAGCTGCAGTTTCTCCCCCAAGAAATCCTCCCAATTACTCCAGCCCTGAGTTTACTAATGCTCTGACACACAGCTTGTGATGCTTAATGTACATGTTGCTTAACCCTTTACTTCTGTGATACAGTGGAAGGATGATTGTTGTGAGGGTTTGGAATTCCCATCTCAGTAACTAACAAGCTGTACAACCTAAGCAAATCTGTTTGGGTCTCAGTCTCTTCATCTGTAAAAAGGAGGATTTTGACTGAATGGTCGCTAAAGGTCGCATCTTCTCACTAACATTCTGTGATTTTATGTTTCTACACATGAAACATGTTTCACAGCTAGAATAGAAACTCCAAAAAGGGGAGACTATATTATATCCTAGACTTAATTCAGTCTTTTTGAACTGAATTGAATTGAAGTACATTTGCCCTCTGAGGGAATGAGCTTCCCAGCTACATAACTCACTCTGGCCCTAGCCAGTCTCCTGAGTTCTAGTCCCACATCTCCAACTGCCTAGTGGACATTTTAAATAGTTTGTTCCATAAACATCTCAAACTAAACATGTCCAAAACAGAATTCATTGTCTTTCTTTCTAAAATATTTTTATTCTGACAAACATGAATATTTTCATATACAAAGAACAGGAAAAGGATTGTATACAAAGCTATGAATCACTATTACTTGCAAATTTTATAAAAGTATATAATAAATTCAACACATTAGTTTCATAGCTGTCCTTCCCATCCATCTTGCTCTGAATTTCCTTCTTATCTAAGCTATGCATTTTAAAAAATGTTTCTATGAGTCTATTTTTCTTCTTTCCTTGGTACCAATATGAGTAACCCTTTCTTCACCCCAATCCCCCCATGAAAAAAGAAACCTATTCCTTTATAATATATATATATATATATTATAAAGGAATAGGTTTATATATATATATATATATATATATATATATATATATATATATATATATATATATATATACATATATTTAGAATCAAGCAAAACAAATCTATTTATTAGCTATATGCAAAAGCATATGTCTCCTTTTGTGAATCTAGTCCATCAATTCCCTGTCAAAAATGGGGGGGGATTGATCTAAATTATCAGGTTTATAAAATGTGTTTTCATTACAAATTAATGTAATCATGTTGATAGTTTTCCTGGTTCTTTTCATAGAAGTTTTCCCAGGTATTATATTTTATCAAAAGCCTTTTCTACTTATTTGGACATCATTATGTGATTTAGATAAATAGAAATTTTCCCAGGTTTCTCTTAATCTGTCCTTTTTACTATTTTTATAGGGAAATAATAATCCATTTTATATATGCATATGAGTATATATTCATTGTGTATATATACATGTACTTGCATATTTGTGTATTATGTATACATGTGTGACTTCAATCCATGGGGTCACAAAAAGTCAGACATGACTGAATAATAACAACAAAATATCCCCATTAATGAATCCTCTTGGTTTTCAGTTTCTTGCTATAACAACAACCAACTTCTTCCATTAATAATTTTATTCACAAGTCCCTTCTTTCTTCAATCTTCTTTGGACGTATACCTAGTTATGCTATAGCTGGATTAAAATTTATGCAGCTTAGGTATAGTTCCAATTTGCTTTCTAGAATGGCTTCACCAATTTACAACTTCACCAACAATGAATTAGTATGCTTGTCTTCCTATGGTGCTTCTAACAGTTGCCATTTTCCCCCCCTTTTTTAACTATCTTTACCATTCTTATGATTGTGAGGTGGAAAATCGAAGATGCCTTAGTTTAGATTTCTATTATAATTAGTGACATGAAGTATATTTTTATAAGGCAATAGTTTTGTTAATGTTTTCCCTGAGATTCTTGACCTTTTATTCTTTCTAATAAATTCTGCTATTATCTTTTTTAGGTCTATAAAATAATACTTTGGTAGTTTGATTGATAAGGCCTTGAATAAATTATTTTGATAATATTATTTTTGTTATGTTGATACAACCAAAAATTATTAATCTCTCCAAATTATTTACTTTTGTTAGTTTTTTTTTTTTGTACAGATATTTTGCAGTTGTATTTATGTATTTCTTATGTGTTTTGGTAGGTATACTGCCAAAATTTTTTATACATTCTATAATCATTTTAAATGTAATTTCTCTATCACTTTCTATTATTTTGTTCATAAGGTACAGAATATTTGACAACAAACATGGGTGTTTATATCCTGCTACTTTGCTGAAATTATTAATTTGAATCTTTAGGGCTTTCTAGATGTCCATCCTTTTTTTTAAAAAAAAGTTATCATTTTGTTTCTTCTTTGCTTTTGTTTATTCTACCAATTTCTTTTTCATGTATTTTTTCTATAATTAGCATTTCTTACCTTATATAAAATAATGGTGAGAGGGGACATCCTTGATTTACCCAGAATTTAATTGGAAAGGTTTCTCCATTATGCATATTTCTGGCTCTTTGCTTTTGATAGATACTATTAGCTTTATTAAGGAAATTTATTCTTATTATAGTGTTTTTAAGAGAAAAAAGTATTACATTTTGTTAAATATACTTTCTACTTATTTGGACATAAATATGTGATTTAGGTAAATTTTCTTTTTTATTAACATGTTTTATACTTATGATTTTTAGCATGTTTTGCATACTTCTTATTATATTTACATTAAATCCATTAGGAAAGTATAATTTTCTTTACCTTCTTCCTGTCTTCTTGATTCATGTATCAAAATCATATTTATATCATAGAAGGAATTTGATAGCATGCTTTCTTCTTATCCTATTTTTGTAGTATTAGAATTGTTTTTGAATGCTTGGTGGAATTCCTTTGTAAATCTCACTAATGCTCATGCTTTTTTGGAAGCTCACTTAGGGTTTGTTCAATCTTTTTTTCCCTAAGATTGGGTTACTTAAATTCTCTATTTTTTTTTGTTCTGTTAATCTGGATAGTTTATATTCTGATGAACATTCATCTATTTCATTGATCAATTTTGTTGGCATATACTTGAACAAAATAATTTCTAATAATTTCTCATATCCTCTTTATATATTGTGAATTCTTTATTTTTGGCATGTCTCTGCTCAGAACACTGGAGGTTTTTAGATGCCCTTTCATTGTCTTGGTTCAGAGTGCTATAGTTGTCAGGTCAGAGTACAAGGAATTTACTGAGCCCTAGGGAGTCCAGGTACATGCATTCAGCTCCAGACCCTACATCCAAACTCTGTGGGTTTGTTTTTTGGTTTTTCTTTTTGCTATCCCAGAGCTTTCTTCTCTGAGGACTTCAGTCTTCTTACCCCTGGGTACAGACTACTGACTTCAAGAGCCCCTGGAGTATCTCTGACACATACTCTCTCCACCCACACTCATGCAAACCCTCTTCACCTCTCACTTGGACTATTTCAGTAGCCTTCTAATCAATCCCCTTGACTCAAGTTTCACTCTACTCCAATCCATTCTTCACATGGCTGCCAAAAGGATGTTTCTAAAGCACAAGTAGAACCATAGTACTTCCATACTTAATAAAAGTGAGAAGCTCCCCATTACTTCTAAGACGAAAGAGAAACCCTTCTATTTTGCATTAAGATTCCTTCATAATCTGACTACAACCTACTTTTCCAGATTTTTTTCTCCCCTTCATGTATTCTATGATATATTCAATCTGTTTTTCTTACTATTCCCCAATAGCACTCTGTTTTCCGTCTTCCTATCTTTGTACTGGGGAAATCCATGCCCAGAATATATTCTCACCTCACCTCTCTTCTACAATCCCTATTTTTCTTGAAGATTCATATCAAATGTAATTTTCTATATTAAGCTTTTCTTTATCCCCAAATGCTAAGACATATTCTCAAAAATCACTTGTTTGTGTCTAGTTCACATCTCTTTATATACACACATTCATGCCTACATACATACATGTTTATTGTCTCCTCAGTTAGAATGTAAATAATATGAGGATAGGGATTCTCTCTCTATTATTTTTGTATTACCAGTATCTAGCATATTAATTGACACACAATAGGTGCTTAATAAATGCTTAGTGAGGGATTGATTGTTTACTTTTTACTATGATGGCAACTTGTGATTCATTCTCCAGATTCTTTATCAATTTAGTCAGCATGCATATTTGTAGGGCAGAAGAGCCCCACGAAATTTCCAGTTTGGAGGATAAGGTAAAATGATTTTTGGTCTCAAATATTAATCAAAATTTTGTAGTGTTTAAAAACCATCTGTGTTTTTCCTCCTTAGAGTTTTGCTACAGTCAAGACATTATTTTTCTATTCTATACCTTTAGGCCTATTTCTTCTTTCCAGCCATCATCCTCTTTGCTTTTCCCTGAGCAAAAAAAAATGGCAAAAATGAGAGAATTATCTCACTTGTATACCCCCTGGAGAAACTAGACTTGACCTTCTGGTTTTCTCTAGAATTATAGGATTCTAGATTTAAAATGGAAGGGGCTGAGAGGCCATCTAATCCAAAAAAAGAAAATTTAAACAATCCTTAGCCTTCAATAAATTTAGATTCTAATAGGAAGAAGTATTATAGTCAATCAATAAAAGTTTTTAAATGCCTACTCTGTACACTATATGAAAAGCACTTCATATAGTGGCTAGCACATAGGAGGTGCTTCATAAATGCTTATTCTTTCATTGTTATTAACATAAAAAAGGAAAGAAAGAAGTATTTATTAAGAGTGTACTATGTCCTTTGTAAAATAGTTTACAAACCTTAATTAACATTATTATTTTCTCCATTGACTTCCCTCATCATTATTAAGAGGCAGGGACTTTTAAAAATTTATATTCCCAATGTCTAATATTTTTTACATAATAAACTCTTCATAAATGTTTATTGAATTGAATTACTAAAAAAATTAAAAGACTCTTACATTTTAAAAGGGGAAGACAACACATAAAGAAGAATGAGTAGGATTTTTGTTGTATTTTATTTTGATAGTCCTGATTTGATTAATGTTTTCAGGGTCAGATTTAGAAATGGTGGAGGAAGGATAGAAGAAGTATCATCATGGCATGAAGACAGCCATGGAGTAACATGATGAGTCTGAATCTAGGATTCAGATAGTGATGCTAACCAGTCAGAACGCAAGGTGCCAAAGTGAGACCTTAAAGTGGCAGGACAAAAGTGGATGCAGGAAGCTAGAGCATAGTTGAGAAAAGTATGATAGGTCTGGGTCTGGGCCAGATGTGGTGATTAACCACTATCAGGTATTGGTCTGTTGTTTCTTCCACAAGCTTTGTCTCTCCAAATAGACTCCCCTAGGATAGGAAGTATATTTTCTTCTCCTGCCCTTCTCCACTCCACCTATGACACCTGGCATAAGAAATGAATATACAAGAGGTATCTACTAATGCTGGGATTGAATTGTACCTTCTAGTCTGGGATATGAACCCTCAGGTTCAATACCAGGAAAGAATGCCAAAGTTACTTGACTCAAGACAGGGACCTACATGCCAAGGGGAGATGGGATTAAAAAAAAAAGAAAATCAAACAGGGCTGAGTTCCATCAGTAAGACAACCTAGGTGAGTGACCATAGATAAATATAAATGGAAAAGAAAGAGGTGTGACTAAGGAAGGTAGGGAAGGGAGAGGTTTTTCAAGCTATTGAAAGGATGAATGAAGTTTGACTTTGACAAGCGCTAAAAACCTTGTTTCCAAATCATTGGAAAAGTCACTTTAATAATAATAGCTAACATAGCACTTACTATGTGCCAGGCTCTATACTAAGTATTTTATAAATTTTATTTCATTTTATCCTCACAAAAACTCTTTGAGAAAGATGCTATTATCCCCATTTTTTAGAAGAGGAAATTGAGACACAGACTAAATGGCTTAGCCAGGGTCATGCAGCTAGTAAATGTCTGAGTCTGGATTTGAACTCAGAATTTCCTGACTCCAGGCTCTATCCACTGTTCCACCTATTTCCAAGGAACTTGGCTTTTCCCATATGGAAAATGAAGGGATTGCAAATGATTTCTAGGGTCCCTCCAATTCTGGAGTTCTTTCAACATCCTTAAGCTCAGATCCTTACAGGACAGTACATGAGTAGGACCCTCATGCTGGCCCTTGTCAGCCTAAGTCAGTAGATTTTAATCTTTTTTGTGGTGTGAACCCTTTTGGGACTATAGCAATGACTACAGATCCTTTCTCTGCATAATGTTTCTAAATGCATACAATAAGATACATGGAATTACAAAAGAAACCAATTATATTGAAACATAGTTATTCAAAATATTTTTAAAACAAGTTCGAGGATACCATAAGAATCTTTGCCTCTCCTTCTATCACTCCTTCTTAGGTAATCTCATCCTAGAAAATGATTTTTTTCCTATTTCCCATTTCCTCAGGGTCACAATTACAACTAGTTTTGGAAACTGAACAAATGTAATAATGTAGTTCCTCCTGTGGGTGCTAATAACTGATGACTGGACACCCTTCCAAGGATCCTAAAGGGAATGATGCCTTAACCCAGAGAGTTAAGCTCTATGCACCATGGTAGGTAGTTAAGGTAGTTAAGGGTGCCAGGGCCTTCCTTGCCCTTGTAAGGTTATACTAAACAGGCAGTTGCCTATATTCACAGGGCCTATCCTACCCTGTATTTATGGAACTTTCTATTCTCTAACCCCCTGTCTCTGGCTCCTGTTTGTGTTCCTCTTTCCTGTTTTCTTCAAAACCTCATCTCTCCCTAGGGACTACTTCAGAGATCCTCATATTTCTAAGTGACTACAGTTCAATAGGTTGGGGATGAATTCCCAGCTGGGAGCTCCTAGATGGGAGTAAACTAGAGCCCAAAGAAATATACACCTGGCAAAGTGTACAGCTGTAGGAGGGCATTATATTCAATGCCAGATGATCCAAGGATAACATTAGACCCCAATTAAGGCTTGGGCAGCTGAGGAAAGAAACCCACCCTCTTCCACATTCTTCAATTCATGGTTTTAAAGATGAAAGGGATTTCTAGTTTGGGAGTTATTTGTTTTCAAAAGACATCTGAGAAAAAATGGAAGAAAATCTATTTTAATCACTATGTCTGTCTGTCTCTCTATAAGAGGATCATAGTCCTGGAAGCCTCTCAGTTAGTTATATCACTGATTCCTCTGTTTCTAAGCAAGAGTGTTTCTAGGATAGACCAATGTCTATGCTCTTCTTTAAAGGGGGGAAAACTTCTGGAGGATTGATAGGAATAACATCACATTGTACTACATGATTCTTCTTGATCTGTACCAAAATCTCATCCTGCCCTTACAATGCCTCATCACACTAAGAGTACACAGTTCTTCCAAATGGATAACCATAATCCATCTTATTGCAACTGTCATTCATTCCTTCTTTTGCCTTATGAGTGGAAATTTCAGTGGAAATGGAGCAAATCAGCTCTCTAGATCTGTCTTTTCCCTGCTTCTGTTTCTTCCTCACCCTCTGTGTCTCCCACCCCCTAATTCTGTCCTTCCCTTCTATCTCTTTCTGTGTCTTTTCCCATTTGTTCTAACCACTCCATGTTCATTTCTATTTACCACTGTCTCCATCTCTCTGCTTCTCTCTTTTTTTCTTTCACAATCACATACCCAGTGCAGGAGTCCATAGTTCCAAATGAAGTGTTTGGTGAAACCATCAGGTATGTCACCGAGGATGTGAGAACAATCATGAATGAGTCATGGAGGATAGGGGTTGACAAGGAATCGTGACTGAGCTGCTGAATGTATTCCCTATTCTTCCCTCTCCCCTTCATTCTAGGAGATTCAGAGGCACCTCCTCCCCCATTTCTGTGAGGGGGCTTTTATCCTAATCTTCCCACCTGACAACAACTGGCAGAAACTAAGTGTTTCTTACAGCTCTTAGGGGCTCTGGCTCCCATTTGTCCTTTTTTCTAACTACCCTTTAAGATTTGGTTTTTCCATGCATAACTGAGGGAGGGAGGATACCACAGAAAGACGTGTTTCTCAGTTATTCAGTGAATACTTTGTTCTCTCACATCTCATTTCCGTAACTGTTCTTCCTCTCTGGCTCTACTACTCACTTATCCAAAGTCTTCCTGAAATTCTGGACTACCCAGAATGCCCCCATTCTAAATTCTATCCAGGCTTGTCCACCTAAGTAATAGTCTGTGACCTCTATACTCACCCAACATGTGCATTAGAGTCTCAAATTCCTTAGAGTCTAATTTCAGCAAATAGTACCATTATAATAAACTAGTTTATACTGAGGTTCAAATGACTGATAACAGATTAACGGGTTGTACCTCCTCATTATTGGTTCTTTAATAGGGACCTTAAGATGGATCATTAATAGTAGGATTTCAAGTAATGGGACAAGCTAATAAGGGTGATATTTGGGGAGTGACTGAAACTTTTTCAGGACCTTCACACAACAATTATACTATTTCTGTCATGGATTTCTTTCTCTTCATTCATGCAATCACCATGCTAATTCAGGCTCTCATCTCTTGTCACATAGATCATTGCAATAGCCTCCTTATTGGTCTTCTTGTCTTAAGTCTCACTCTGCCCCAGTCTCTCTTTACTCAGCTGCCAAAATAATATTCTGAAATTTCAGGTCAAACCTTGTCACTCCTCCTTTCCCTTCCTCAAACAGTTTCCTATAACATTCAGGATCATGTATGGACTCCTCTATTTGGCATTTAAAGACCTTTAAAAGATGGCTATAGCTACTTTTCCAAGCCCATCATACATTACTCCTCCTTCAGGCAAAATGGTCTCCTTGCTATTCCTCACACAGAATACTTCATCTCCTTTCTCCATGCTTTTGCTCAGGTTGTCATGTGAAAAATAAAATGAAATAATAGCTCTGAAACTGCTTTGATTAAATTAAAAGGCAGACAAATGCCAAACCATTGCTAATATTTCATTTATATAATTCACATATCAACATATATGAATTGTAATATGTTTTTGAGGGGCAGTATATTATAGGAGATAGAACATAATACTTTAAAGCCAAGAGACCTGAGTTTTCAATAAGCCTCTTGATATTTACTAGCACTCTCACCATAGTTGAGTCATTTCATATTTCTGAGACTAGATCTCTTCTGTACAATGCAGGTAATAATGCTTATGATACCCTCTTTATGAAGGAGTTATGAGTACAAACTACTTTGTAAACCTTAAAGTGCTAGATAAATGTTACTAATATTTTTACTCACCAAATTAACTTTATACAGTATGAGTCTTCCTGAAAACATGTACACAAATAAAATATTTGTATTACAAATTATGTTTTAACTGAATAAGGGAAGGTGGCTGAAGCACATGGTGTATAATCAACAAATCTTTATTGACTTTAATTAAATTGAAAGAAATGTTCCAATGAACATTTCTGCATAGTGAACAATGAACTTCAGTAAAATGAATAATCCCTTTCCCCAAATTTACCTCATATTAGAATCCAGTTATTCACAGAACATTGGCATAAAGTAGAAATCACCATTTATATGAAATGTGGATGGCATGGTGAAGCAGTAAGGATAGCAATAATGAGGTAGATGTGGGGTGAGTATAAGTCCCTGGATGTCAATGTCTTTGTCTAAAAACAAAGCCTGTCAGTTCTCATTCTCACTGGTGAATGGTGGCCAGGGTTTAGGGTATAAAGGTAACAACAATTGCTGATATTTCCATAAGACTTTGAAGTGTGCAAAACCAAACATCTCTCACAAAGTTTCTCAGGTTCCAAATGGGAAAACTGAGGCTCAGAGAGATTTATTGACTTGTCCAGGAGGCACATGTATCTGGTAAGGATAGAAAAGGTTTTTGCATACAAATCTTTCCTAATATCAAGACTAGCACCCGTACTACTTGTCTCTCAATTGCTAAGACCTGACAGTGGTAAGCATACCTCAGCATTGACCACTGTACAAATCTCTGCTAAGAGTCTTGCTGTAAAATACTACAACATGAAGAAATAACCATATTGGGCAGTTATGGTGATAACAGGAAACAAGGGGATGTGACTGTTCTGTATTCTGAAACAGGTAAAAGAAGCAGGTATCTGACATCGGGAAGGAGGTAGAGATGGAGTATGTTAAAGAAGGAGGACATAACCATCTATGGGGAGGTTTTGTGAGCACAGCCATAGTTGGACACCTTCAAGCAGCTTAGGGTGGAGTAGGCTGCCCATGAGGGCCCTGAATGGCAATGAAATGTTTGTGAGAGACCCTAACATGAGACCCTCGGTTTCCTTGTGAGAGAGACCCTACATAAGTCATTTAACCCTGATTGTCTCCAAGAATAAAAATAGAAAGAGAATGAGAAATAATCCAAATAAGAGAAATCTATTTCCTGGTCCGTATAATTCACTTTTGGCAGCAATAGTTGGATATTGGTCCTCCAAGTTCCATGCTTCTTTATTGATGAAATTTTAAAAAAAGAAAAGAAAAGAGATGGTGCAAAGAAGATAGAGACTGTCAAAGACAAATCTTGCTGGTATTTCTGTTTTTCTTTGGGAATCCAAAAGAAGGTAATGGGATGGGTCAGATTCAGAACCCTTAGAAAATGTGGTCTCTATAACCCTTGACCTTCCAACCTAGGTTGGAAGGAAACAACCATATAGAAAGCATGTATAGATAGATAGTGCATACCCCCTCAACAATAATTCATTAAGCATTTACACTACGCCAGGGATTGTGGTAGATGCTGGGGGTACCTCCTCTCCTGCCCAAAATGGGAATTTCTCCCCTTGAGGAGCTTCTATTCTGTTTTATATTTCTGAGTTTACCAGCACCTGCCTCTTCTAAGCTATCCTATTATCACCTATCCTGTCCCATTCCATGGCCCCTTGCTCTCAATTGGGCAAATGGTTGAACAAAAGGTAGTGTCAGGATCAGTGACATCAGTAAGTGAACAGAATGTGTTCTCCAAACCCCACAGCCTAGGATCTGCCCCTCTCCCCTAAGAATTGAAGAGAATATTTGGTGCCAGTTTGGGGCTATCCTCAATATCTTAGTGTAACTGACCCTAGTTGTCAATTCATTTCCCTCTCCCAAGAGCTAGCTCTTAAAGGATTGTGACATTTGTCACACACACACACACACACACACACACACACACACACACACACACACACACCCCTTCCTTCCGTGGCACCTCATTTCCTTAGAGAGCCCTCAGAGACAAAAATAAAGCCTTCAAGACCCAAAGGAGGTGATGCTCTGATGGTGGAATTTCAGGCGCTGTGGCAAGCAGGTGAAGAAGCAGGCTGTTAGGTCATTCTCAGCTGCTCTGCACCTCAGTCTCCTTTGGGGACAAGCATATTCAAAGCTGCATTTCAACATTCCCTTGCCTGCCTGCTGGCCTGCCTCTCTATCC